>NC_056746.1:643767165-643899665 GCF_019279795.1 Protopterus annectens | reverse complement strand
AGCACCATGATAAAAACACAGTGACAGTACCACACACACCTAATGGCACCATGACAAAAAACACAGTGACAGTAACACAAACACCTAATGGCACCATGACAAAAACACAGTGACAGCAACACACACACCTAATGACACTATTACAAAAACACAGTGATAGTAACACACAAGCATAATGGCACTATGACAAAAACACAGTGACAATAACACACACCTAATGGCACCATGACAAACCACAGTGACAGTAACACGCACACACACCTAAAGGCACCATGACAAAAATCACATTGACAGTAACATACACACCTAACAACACCATGACAAAAACACAATGACAGTAACACACAGCTAACAGAATGAGACAAAAACACAGTGATAGTAACATACACACCAAATGGCACCATGACAAAAACAGTGACTGTATTCCTGAGTGTGTCCTCTTTTGGATGAGATATCTACTAACTATGAACCTGTTTGGCAGCCATTCCCTATTGCATATCACCAGCACACCACTTTTTTTAAAGTAACATAGGCAATTTTAGTCTTCAAGGGCAGCAGGCAATGGATTTGTAGATGAAGCACTGAAATATTTCACAGCCATTCCTGACTGTATATCACCAGCACACTATTTTTTTAAAGTAACATAGACAACTTAATTCTTCAAAGGTAGCTTCCTGATATCACTGCTGTTCTATGTGTGTGCCAAGGTAAGACGGCATAAGGATTGTCTTGCACACAGAACACACATTAAGTAGGAGGGTTGCAAACCGGGAGGATTCATTGTTCCAGTATGAGTGGAGGGGTGGGGGTGGGTATCTACATGTAACACACTAGGTTAGACCAGGTCTAAAATCTCTTAAGCAGCAGAGTTTTAAAATCATACCTCTCATAAGTTCATAGGTTAATAGGTTCATAAGTGTATACTAGGCTAACAACCACTAGGGCCCTTAAAAGCCTAGCCATGCAACCCAAATGTGACCCATAAATCGGATTTATATTTGATTTATAGCGGATGATTTACTGACTGCCTCTGAACATTAGAGACATAGGAGCCAGACCAGGGGTGAATTTATGATTATTCATCCATTGGTCCATGTTGCCCTTAAATTGGGACAGAGAGGAACTCTGCTTCACATGGGTGGGGAGCCTGTTCCAGAGAATGTAAATTATCTGAGAAAAATATCTGTTTCTCCAACATGCCCTATTTATGTTGCAAGCAAAATTTAGGCCTTTTATTCTAGTAGTTCTGATGCTGTGTTTTCCTAGATGTTTATTTATTTATTTTATTTGATATTTGGTAACCAAGAAAGTCCAGATGAGTAGAGATTACCCATTTTCAGCAGAGGCCTGGGGAAAAAAGCTCCACATAAAGACTGACAGAGAAGAATAATTAAATAAAGGACAATAAACAGTGAGAATTTACATATGGTAAAAAAAATTATATAGATTATAAAAAAGTACATAGTTGGATACAGGATTTTACTGGCAAAGGTGTCACAGAGTGAATAGACTGATTTGTAGAAGGAGAATAATAGAGAGAGAGAATAAAAAATTTGTAAAGGTAAAGGGTTCTAGGTTGAAAAGTTATCGAAGTTATGGTGAACAGAAAGAACAGGAAGATTAATAGGACTAGGAGGATAGTAAAGGCATGACAAGATGATACCTAGGTGGGAGAAGAACATGAGCATACTCACAATTTGGAAAGATGTTCTTTAATGAGGGACTTGAAAGTTTGGTAGTGAGGGACTTGTCTAATAGTTAGTGGCAAGTTGTTCCAAGCTTTGGATGCACAGTAAGAGTAGAAATTGAGGTCGCTGGACCTCACAGGTTTATAAATAAATAGAAGTTGTTTTTCTGAAGAGCGTAGATTTCAATGAGGAAGATAGTATTGTAAGATGGAGAAGATGGCAGGAGAAACTAGGGGGTTGTTGACTAATTTATGAGGAAGAAATAGCTTGTTTATGTGCAGTTGCAGTGTAGGTTCAAGCCAGCTATGCTGTTTAAGGGATAGGCAATGATGAGATTTATGAGATTGGCCTGTGGCAAATTTTGCTATTTTGTTGTAACATTGGTTTAGTTTAGTTTTCAGGGAGGCATATAGGTTAGTTAGACTAGGGGAGGCATAAAGAAAAGAAGGTAATAATTTTTGGTGGTGAGTTTAGCTTTAGTAGATTTAGTTAGGAATTGTTTAACCCTATATAACATGCCACGTTTTTGATGTGCTAATTTGAGTGTTATTTACATGCAAGTCAAATTTGACATTGTCATCAACAGTAACACCTAGTAGTTTGGAATGAGGGTAACAACCTCAATTGCTTTGTTGTTTAGTGATGAGATTCTGAAAGTTAGTTTGTCATGAGAATTTTGTTTAGGAAAGAATAATAGGAGTTTATTCTTCCTGGGATTAAGTAAGAGCTGATTATTGGTAAGCCAGGCTTTGATGGAGATACAGGTGTCTTGTGTTAAAGTTTGTAGTTGAGTAAGGTTGTTAGAAGAGTGGATTAGAGTAGAGTCATCAGCATACTGAATTAACATTGCATGTTTAGAGACAGATGAAAGATTGTTAATAAATATATTGAAGAGGAGAGGGCCTAGGATGGACCCCTGAGGAACATCAGTGATGACTGATAGATAAGGTGATTGAATAGAGTCCCATTTTATGGACTGATGTCTGTCAGATAAATAACTGTAGAACCATTTTAAGGTATTGTCTGTAGAGCCAAGGAAAGAGGGTTGAGATAGGAGTCGAGGATGAGAGATAGTATCAAAAGCTTTAGCTAGATTGAGGAATAGGGATGAGGCAAACTTACCCATGTCTTGGGCTTTATTGACTGACTCAATAAAGGATAAGAGAGATGTGGAGGTATTATGTGATGGTCTGAAGCCATACTGGGCAGGAGAGAAAACTGTTTACAAGTAAATGGTGGAGGAGTTGTTTGTGGAGGCATTTTTTGAGAATTTTGGATAACGTTGACAATATTACTATAGAACTGTAATTAGATATTTCAGTAGAATTCCCTCCCATTATGCAGTGGGATAATGAAGAACTTCTTCCAGAGGGATGGGATGTAGTTTTCATTAATAGATCTGTTAATGAATATAGACACAGGGTAGGCTATGACATTTACGACAATTTTTAGAAATTTGTTGGGATGTTTGTCAGCAGAAGGAGAGCAAGGTCTAAGTTTACTAAGCAGCTGTTTGATAAAAGATGTTGGAACAGGTTTGAGGGAAAAAAGGAGATTGGATTGGGAGGAGGTAGCAGGTAGTGGGATGGTTGTAGAGGGAGAAGTAGGTATTAAATGTGGAGGCTGTGTCAACATTAGAGTGGTTAGTGGAATGTTGACGTATTGAGTTAGTTCCAGGTTTATTTGAAGAATGTTTTTGATAGACTGCCAGAATTTCTTTGGATTGGACTTACAGGTTTGCTGAGGGTCTAAGTAATATGAGTTTATGTCTTTGATGACAAGTTTTTTAACTAGATTACACAGTTCTTTACAGTGAGGCAGGTTTGTAGGAGAGTTTTGTTTCTGTTATGTTTATCACACATGATGGATTTGGTGTGTGATGATAGCCAAGGAGAAAATTTAGATTTGATTATTTTCATTCTGGGGGAGACAGACTATTTAATATTCAGGAATGTGGAGCTGAATTTATCAACTGCTTCATCTAGAGATTGGTATTTAAGGAAGGACCGATTTATAGAACTTAAAATATTGATAAATATAAGTGAGTTAAAGTTAATGAAGTCACGATGGTTTTATATGTATGCTGTCTGTGTGATTGGGAAACAAGTCTGGTGGAACAGGTGGGATGATGGTCACGAATGGCATCAGGAAGGGTTGTAGTTTGACAAAAGTTCTTGTGATGGGAGACTAAAATCCAGTCTATGACTAAGCTAGTTTGGTTGGATTTGTTGATAACGGTGGGGTGATGTATTCATTGAGAAAAGCCGAGGAGATTGATACTATTAGTGGGGAAATTTGTGGACAATTTCAGTCAGTCAATGTTAACATCTCCTAGGAAAATGGTTTCATGAGAAATGTTGGATGACACCCAGGATACTATGTCTTCTAGAGTAGATAGGTTGTGGCCAGAAGGAATATAGATGGTGATAATACAGAGGTTGTTGTGTTTATTTAACTTAAAGTTGGAGATAATTAGTTCAGCATTGTTGAAGGTGGAAAAGGGGTGGTTATACGGGGTAAGGGGAAAAATGTGACGGATAGACTATAGTGATGCCTCCAGCTTTTTTATTGAGATGGTCTAATCTTAGCATATTAAAACCTGGAGGAAGGATTTCACAGTCTTTCATGTGGGGTTTAAGCCATGTTTCTGTGATAACAAGTATGTCAGAGGAGTACTCGGTAATCCAAACATGGAATTCAGTGACTTTGTTACAGATACTATGTATATTTATAGAGAGAAATTTGAGTTACGTGAGGCTTGAATTACTGTGACCAGAGGATGGTAAGGGAGTATCTTTTGGCCCTGGATTAGGATGAATATCTCCACATAGTAGTAAGAGGGTTTTAAACAGGTGAAATAAATTAGTTTTAGTAGAGGAGTTATAAGAAATGAGTTTGGTGTTAGGTGTGTGTGTGTGTGTGGGGGGTAGTCAAATGTTTTTAGTTTGACAAACACTATGGGAGAGATTTGACAGTGGTTAGATGAAATAGGTGGGGAGTAATGATCAAGGTGGTGATATAGAGTGGTAGAGCATGTGGGAGACATAGACTAAGGGGGATTGGGATAAGGTAGGATGAGACAAAAGAAAGTATGAAAAGGAATATGGAGAGGAGACTTAAGTGAAGCATGCTGAGGTAGTTGGAGGAGGGATGTTGAGATTTATACACAGGAACTGAAATAACAACAGGATAGATTAGTGAAGTGAGAGAGCAGAGTGAAAGGATTTGTTGGGGAGCTGAGTTGGATGGGAGGAGGAGTGGAGCTAAGATATTTTATTAGAGGAAGAATACTGCGTATGGAGGGTGAGGAGGGTGAAATAGATTAACACTGATGTTATGAAAAAGAGGTGAAGTAAAGTAATACAAATGCTAAGAAAAGGAGGCTTATAAGAGGAGTTCCATGACAATTATTTCCATGGCTTTGCAAAATAGGACTAATCAGACTAATGGGTCTTTAGTTTCTAGGATGTGTTGAAGGGCCTCCCTTATGAAGGAGGATGACCGTTGCAGTCCTCCATTCATGTGGCACAAAGTCTGTTTTAAGATAACGACTTCAGAATTGCTGATAGGTCACATTTTAGACTATTCAGGAGGCATCCTGAGATGTTATTGGGGCCCATTCAGGTTGTGTTCTTCACTTTAGTGAGTGCAGCCAGTACATGTTGTGGGGGTTATGTTTGAGGGTATTATTGGGGGGAATAGTTGGGGGCGAGAGAGGGTAAAGTTGGAACTGAAGCTGTCCAGCTGATAACAGTTGGTGCAGAGTGTTATTAAATCTATGAGCAATAGTTCCTGTGGTACAGGGTTTGATTCCCTCAGCTCCCATTTGCATAATGTATGACCTTGAGCAAATCACTAATTAGACTGTGCTTGGGAGCAATTAGGAATTTGGCTAGGCTTCCCAATGGTCCCTTGGACTTCAAGTCTAGTAACAACTTAGGAACCTGTGATGGGAAGCAGTTGCCGAAAACAGTTCATTTTGACTGGTTTGGCAAAAAAGTTATGGTCTTCACCTCATAGACACAAGGTACAGCGTTTGATTCTGACCTCAGGTTATTGACTAGGCTTAAAATGGCCCTTTAGGGCAGTTAGACTACTATTCGTCTATGAACTTATATGAAGGAGGTAGTGCATTTGTAGAAGAAGCACAGAAATACAAAGTCATTTACCACCAACAATCTCCTCCTTAGTTACAGAGCTCTTTAATGTAGAATTATTCACATAACTTTTACTTCTGCAGAGATTGTGCATAATGACTGTTATTGGTGGATTATAAAGACATCAGTTTGAGTAGTCTTTTATGGTTGAATTGTTCTGAAATGGGTAGCGTAGTCATTATTGGTTCATATGTTTTGTTCACTGCTTACTGGAATAATGTTTGGAACTCAGATTTAAAACACACTCTAACAAGTGGTGCTTTATTAAACAAAGAATATAATTTAATAGAATCAGAAATCTGAATCAAAGAACACATGGATTTATGCATGGTCCTAAAAATGTGTGCCGGGTGCCCATGGTTTGAAAACAGCCCAAAGGTACACTTAATTCACCACTGGCCAGATACATTTTCTGTGAATGTGGATTTTGCTGCAGATGCAATTAATGTAAGTTTCAAGGGCAGCGAAGTTTAATTATAAATTGTATTGTCCTGGATGGACCTGGGATTGTTATACTGGCTGAAGACTAGTGGGGGCTCTATAACAACAGATTGTGAGTTTCCAGTCAACCAGATTGGGAGTGGTTTTAATAGATATGGGTTAGTTGGGCAAAGAGGGATGATAGAAAATTAGCCTTTTAGAATGGAAAGGGGAGCTGGGAGTGTTTTCAATACAACTTTGGCCCATGTTGAACTCAGAAGTTGGGCACTCTTACTCAGTGCCTCACATTTGCACTGCATCTGCTAGCTTCTCCTCAGCCCCCTGGACTTCCTCACTTTCTTTAATATTAGCTGGAGTTGGTCATGGAGCTTAAGGGCAACCTGGGGGCTCAAGCTCATAGGATTGCAGTGTAGGGGATCATTAAGGAGCTTAGCCCAAATTCTCAGTAGTCAAAGCATTATCTGGTTAAGTGACTTTCTCAAGGTCACACAGTGGCAAATGAGGGTGGAGGGAATAAAAAAATGCACAACAGGAATTACAGCTCACAGTCTTAACCCTCTACATCAACTGCCATCTGTCACTATTCCACCATTTTTTCTGTATGCCTTACGAACTATTCCGCTCTCCGCTAGTGACTAGTGGCAGCACACTCAGGTTACTATGCAATAGGGGATGTTGTTGCCCCATCTATATAGCAGCCCAGCCATATCCATCTATCTACCACCAAGTCTGAGCCTCTCCATGTATGATGTCTCCAGTGTTCACCAGGGTCACTGCAAGAACCACCCACATCCTTTCCTATCTTATGAAGTGTGCTATTACAGTTTTAAACTGGGGTTTCTCTTCCTCACAAGTCTCCTTAGCTATGTCAAACAAATCTTGTAGATGTAACCCATATCCACAAATTAACTCAAATGTGGTAAATCCTGTTAAACCTTGGGGTACCTCTCTTACAGCAAATAGGAGTTAAGAAAAGGAACTGATATCAGTACTTTTTATCTTCTTCTATGACCATCTTTAGCACTGACATCAGAGTTTTATTAAAGCATTTCCTTACCACATCAGCTTGAGGGAGGCACACTGTAGTTTTTAACAGTTTTACTTAAAAACACTGGCGAAGTTGGTGCGTCACCCTAGACATAAACTGACTTCCCCATTCTGTATTTCTTTGGGTATCTCTGCCCTGGAGGAAAACTAACACCAACTTTTGGCTATATGGCTTTTTGTAGGGGTACTGTTTTTGACATTCTAGGCATACTGCATAGACACTTGTATGTCTTTCATTATACTAAACCAGTAAAACCATACTAAAATTTTAGCTTTAGTTTTGTCTATCCATAATGGAACTCCCAAATATGACTGTGGCAGTTTCATGAAAACTCTTCTGAAATGTTTTGTAACTCACAATTTGTGTAGTATTTCTTCAATGTCTTTATTCACTGTGTAAACTAATTAATTCTTCAGCTCACAATATGCTGTGGTATGGGGCCACCCGGCTCATCTGCTTCTCTTTCTATTCACGCTATATTGACTCTGGCCCTGTTTCATATATTTTTTTCCCATTGTGGTTTCTTAAAAAAAATAATTGTTTTATTTGCAAATCTGCCAAGTAATGAACACTTTTGTCAGTTCACTGATGTGAAATGGGGGTTATAGCTTATTCAAATAAGAATGGAGGTATAGGTATGTCTTCTCCTATTTGTTTATCTACAAAAGGTAACTCATATCCGTGATTTTCTTCAACTTTTGGTTTTGGTTGTTCCTTAACTTTTACCTCAGTAACTTTTATTTCTCTGACTACTTGATGCTGAGGGTTTTGTTTCTGACTAGCCATCTGCTTAAACAGATGAAACATAGGGCAATGTTCAGGTTCCCTTTCTATCCTCAATGAGTTTATCACTGTCAGTTTTTCCATTTCTGTTTTTATACATGCATCCTTCATTACTTTAGCGACTGAAATCTTTTGACAGGGTTCCATATCATGCTATAATGGTTCTTCCATATCAGTTCTGTAGTGACTTTTACTCACTTAACAACTAGATTGTATTGTAACATACAGGTTTTACAATGCTGTCTAGCCAAAGGGAGGTTTTAGTTCATTTTGTAGTTTCTACACTTATTCCTTTTTCGTTATTATGACTTTGCATTTGTGACAATGGCCCGTTTGTTGCTGCTGCTGCTGCTGCTGCCTTCCCCATTCTTACTGAGAGTATCCTTAGAAATGAGTATCCTTAACAATGTGCCATGCTGCTGTTCTTCCCATTCTAGCTATGGGTATACTCCGAAATGAGTGCCCTCCCCTTTCTTACTACTAGTATACTCACAAATGTGTGCCCTTAACAGTGTGTCAGAATGGATAGTCTCTAGCAGAATTATTTCAGGCATTACAGCTGTCAAAATGGATTTCTGTATTTCAGACTAGAAAATATGTTTGTATTCTGTGAGGCATGACTACAAACAACTGTATGCTGTAAGTTAAAACTCATAGTACTGCCTTGTTAAAAAACAAAGAAATATTGTGAAGCATTGCTGGCAGTTGGAATCATGAATAATATGTCTTTATAACTTATCCTTGCTCATAGGTTCACATGTGTATACAAGGCTAACAATCACTGGGGCCTTTACAAGATTTGCCAAGCATCCCAAATGCATCCCGCAAGTTTATGTGCTGGCATTTGTAAGTCTATCTAAATTTCCCAAATTTATCGAAAAATGTATGTGCTTTATGTTGTATTTTAAAGGGTATATGTAAACTAGGGCAAGATTTACAGGCTGCCTCTGTCCATTAAAGACATAGGTGCTAGACCCAGTGTGTATTCCTGATTTCCCATCCACTGGTCCAAGTTTCTCTTGAACAGGGTCAGGGAAGCACTCCTCCTCTTCACATGGATGAGAAGCCTGTTCCAGAGAAGGGAAATTCTCTGAGATACATACCTGTCAATCCAACATGTCCTATTTGTGATGCAAGTAACATTTAAATCCATAGATCAAGTGATTTTAATGCTATTCATTTTGCAGAAATTCTGAAAGGTCCATCAGAGTGGGATCCAAGGATGCCTCATATGCCAGATGTAAATTGCCCTCTCAACACTCTGTAGGAAACAGACTATAGAGAAAAGGCTTTGTGGTGATCTGCATAGGACATGCTTTTTTTTTGTATTCCTTTTGTGAGGAACCTCTTTGAACATTGTTGCATTTGCCTTGTCAGGTACATACCATAGGGAGAGCTGTACTCAGTGATGGTCCTGATGAGGGCAAAATACAGTAGATCGATGGCTTCCTAGGACTTAGATTTCCTTATTACTTTAGACACATGTTAATGGAAAGCCAGGTTACTATCTACATATCTTGTAAAAATTGTCTTTTTAAAAGTTCAGTAATGAGTACAGCATTGTTTGTGTAAAGGAAAATTATTGCACAGATAAAATCATGGGAGAGCATAACAGTGTATGATAATATGCAGAGAGATTTAACAGCATTGACAAGTTTTGAATGATGATTGCATATTTCTACAGTCAATTAAGGATATAAATTATCATTTAAATTTACAAAAGGCATCACAGGAGACTAGTCTGCACTTTGTTTCATGTACTTAAAGTCTGTAGTTCTGCCATGCTAGTTAGATTATATTAAATTTCATGTTTTCTCATTGTGTAATCTCAGTTTGCTGCCATTCTGTTATAAACAATAAATGTCTTGCCTTAAACTGTTTTCACATCTTAGTGGATTTGCTGAATATGGATGATATTAAGGAACTTCTTAACACTGTCCTCCCATTCTTACTCCAGGTATATTCAGAAATGTATGTCCTTAACAGTGTGCCAGGCTGTTCCTATATTACTAAGGTTATAATCATAACTCTGTGCTCTTAATAGAGTGAGAATCTGTTGTTGTTGTTCTCCAAACAGTTTTACTTGAGGTATAATCAGGCCATATCTAAAGGGGATCTTGACCTATTACAATATTATGTGTTAACACAGGATGCAATAGTTTACCCCACAATGTCTACATTTCTTTGTGTTACAAGATTTTCTTTATCTCCATGAGCTCATATCCCTTCCACCCTTCTCTTGTCGTAAGCTTTATATTTTCAGACATAAGATTCCTTAATAAGTGTGACCATGTTCTCAGATTCTAGTAATCCCTTCATTTTCTTCCACTTCACTAATTCTATACATTTGCATAACTTACTCTTGGTAGAAAGGTAATAGACTAACTCTGCTAAGTACCTTTCTCACATTCCATTAGTACAAGTTTATTATTAACATATTTCATAGAAATCACATTTCTGAAAGGTAAGAGATCTAGATTTTCATTGCTTGTAGTTTGGATAAAAATAGCATTTTATGAGGCACAGTAGTTAATTTTCACTACTAACAGTATGGTTAAAGATCACATTTTTGTTAGGTACAATATTACTAGACGCACAACTTTTGTCAATGTGCTCATTCTTCCCACATTTAAAACATATTATTTCACTTACTATCATTTGAAAGTATATGGACATTTCTATTTACATGCTTAATTTGTTCATTTCTAAACAAGGCATCATTAACAAGCAGTATTTCTTTTAATCCAGCAAGTTAATCAGTAAAGTGTTTCTGGAGACTAATTAGTTGTCTTATCAGTGGTCTTGCTCTTCTTCTGAAAGGCCATCATGGAATCCACCATTTTCTTTCTGTTCTGCTCCATATTTTCTACAAATATTCCATTTTATGCAAAGCAAAAGGAAAAGGTGAAGCTCACTCACACACAAGACTATCTTTTTTCTCATTTGAGGAAACAGGTCTTTTTCTCCTCATGGTTGAGTATGTACTTATTTAAACAAAATCTTAAACAAAAAAGGTACACGCCTTAAGCCTCTTATCCAGACTGATAGGTCTCCCCCATTCCCTGTATTGTTTCTTGTAGTCTTCTCCAAGCTGATCTATATTTACCATAAGGACCATGACAGACCCCACCCTTTCTAAATCTGTTTGCCTTCATAGTTCTTCAAATATGCATACAAAGGATCTCAATCTCTTTCAATACATAAGTAAGATGCACTGGTGCAACAGTTTCTTATCTCAACATTTTCTCTGCCTATGGAATAAAGTAGTGCTGCATATTAAACAAAGTAGTATAAATACCTTAGTTACATTCAAGACTAACCTAGACGATTGCAGAGGCATTTGCATATTCTGTCTGGATGTATCTTGTATGACCCTTCTTGAGGGAGGAGGTAACTCTTGAAGATGGATGTTCTGGGCTAATAGTTAATGGTCTGATGTTTATATCCATATCTATAGCTATAGCTCTCTCTCTATCTATTTTTATATGTATGTGTGTATTTATGCATACATCCCCAGAAGGCAAATGCTTGCACTATCAAAGTCCTTGGAAAAATAGGCCAAGGTGACCAACTGTTCCAGTTTTTCCAGGACAGTCCCAGTTTGGAAGTCTCTGTCCCAAAATCCCAAATATTGTCTTTGGGACACAGAAATGTCCCAGTTTAAACTGCTCAGTCTAAATGGTGACCTGGCTTCCCGAGGCAGCCATTCCCCCTGCATTCCCATCCTGAGCAGCTCTGGGGACTTTGCGATTTTTCGGGGATGCCATTGGGTATGGGATAAGGTCAGATGCCTCCGCCCTGGCTGGAGCCTACAAGGCCCTGCAGCCATCCATCAGTTGCTCCCTCAAGAACTTCCTTAGTGAGGGGCTCTGCCTGAACCCACACACCCAGGCAGTAACTCTCTAGGCCCCGCACCCATCTGCCCGGCGCTCACTTACTGACTTCTGTCAGGGCTGGCCCCTTCAGGCCTCCCCTTTGATCTGGCCAAGAGACCTTCCCCAACCATGACCCCCCCCCCCATATCAGGGGACTCTGCCACCTCCATGTCTCCTGCAGGCTGCCAAATTGTACTGGATCACTCATGCCCTCAGACCGTCTCAGGGGAACTTCTCTCTGATCCCATCTGCCCCTCCAGAACTCCCCTCAACAGCTGAGGGGTAGATGCACTCTCATGAAGGCTTCAGAGTCCCCTTGCTTTCCCATCCAGAGCAGCTCTGGGGACTTTGAGATTTTTCAAGGATGCCGTCAGTTATTGGGTGAAGTTGGATGCCTTCACCCCGGCAGGAGCTCTCCAGGCCCCACTGCCATCCACCCTAGCACTTCCTTAAATACTTCCATCATGGGGAGCTCTGCTTGACCCCACTCACCCAGGCAGGAGCTCTCCAGGCCCCACCACTGTCCGCCAGTCACTGCCTTAAGGACTTCCATCATGGAGACTATGCCTGACCCTGCTCACCCAGGCAGGAGATCTCCATGTCCCACTGCTGTCCTTCCCAGCTCTCCCTTAAGGACTTTCATTGTGAGGAGCTCTGCTGACCTGCCCCCTCACCCAGGCAGGAGCTCACCCAGCACTGCCACTATCTGCCTCTCTCCCCCTTCCAGACTTCCATCCCAGAGGGGGCATGGTCCTGTCCCAGTCACTTTCCACCTCTCTCTCTCTCTCTCTTCCAGACTTTCATCAGGATGGACCCCCTCTGGGTTCTACATCTGCCCAGGAGAGAGTTCTTTTCCATGGTTACATATCTCCTGACTGCTGCCAAATCATCCAGTGTTGTGCATGCTCTTGGAGCCTCTCAGCAGAACTTCCCAGCCTCATGTAAATCTACTGGGCTGCAAAGCCTCAGACTGTCCCTCATCCAGACTTCCATGACACTGGTTCTCCCCTTTACCTTGCACCTAGGGCTTTCAAACTTGCAGGAGAGATGGCCCTGGGTTCCCCCATCTGTGCGCTTTTTTGCGGCACACCTCAGTTTCTCTCCCCCATCGTGCCAGGCTCCGATGAATGTGCATCGCTTCAAACCTCCTGGCATGTGGCCTCTTGCTACCTGGGTGGTGCCCTTCACAGAGTGGCACCCCTGCAGTGCTGGGTGAAGGATGGGAGGCCAACCTGCTGGCCCTTGTGTGTGATGACATTGCTGCCTTATCTTAACTCCTATGGGGGCCGGGAGAATGGGATTGCAGACCTGGCTTTCTGGGGTGGCCATCAAGTATCCCAGTTTAGGTCCTATAATAAAATGGTCACCTTGAAGTAGGCAGAAGAAGGCAGGTTTGAAGAAGCAGGAGATTACAAAACTTCTGCAACACCAACTGGCAGTATTGTTGAAGGAAACCAAAATGCAGCATAAATGGATATCAGAAAGACAGCAGTAGAGCTGAAAGGGGAAAAGTAACTACAGCAAACAGTGAGCTGGAATCAGGGATAAAGCTGAGGATAGTTGCAGAATGTGCATGGCATACACAGCATGTTGTAATAATGCTATGAAAGGGGAAAATAAAACTAAAATAGAAATAGAAGGCAGAAAATAAAAACAAACACATTGATGACAAAAGCAAAACTGATTCTAGCCCAAGCAGGAAGGCCAAAGGAACACACACACACACACACACACACACACACACACACACACACACACACACACACACACACACACACACCATACCTCCCAACCATACTGAATTACTCAGTTTTTACCAAGTTTTGGGTTCCAAATAATGGGGTGCCATGATTCCCAAGTGGCACCCCTTCATTTCCAACTTTTCCTCAGCCTTTGTTTTTATTTTTTAATTTTCTTTTCCATGTTTGAGCTGATGTCATCATGTGTGCGATGACGTCAGCTCCGTCAGGGCTACCAGCCTGTTGGAATTGAGCTCAAGGACTCAGTGCACACATTTCCGGCAATGGATGTGAGCTGGAAACAGTTTTCAAATGGATCTATTATGCTTTCAAACAGATCTGCAACCACAAACAGATCTATTATGCGAGCGGTTCTCTCTCGTTTGGGATTATTTATTTTAAATGGATGGATCTCTCATTTGGGATTATTTCTGCAATGAGCGGGAACCAGGGTGAACAAACAGAAAGGATTTATCATCAGCGGCCGGCGTTCAGGGTGAACGAACACAAAGGATTTCTGGCTGAAGTATGTTTTTTGTTCAAGGTTCTGGCTGAAGTATGGTGTGTGTGTGTGTGTGTGTGTGTGTGTGTGTGTGTGTGTGTGTGTGTGTGTGTTTGTGTGTGTAAATGCCCCAGTGTAATACACCTGGTGGCTAGAGGCAGGCTCAAACCCTGTACCTTGGGTACAGAATAAAAGGAGCCTACAGTCCCTAGCCACCACCACTTGTGAATGTATACCTCATATTTTTTTATCTGTTCTTCATAAAATCTGTGTTTTTCAGGATTTGTGGCAAATCACTAAAGGATTGAATTCCCTAAATAATAATAGGCATTTCAATTTCAGACTTCATATTCTTCAGAAAATAAATGGTAACACAAAACCTGTTATTGTGGCAAATTACTAAAGGATTGAATTCACTAATTAATGACAGGCATTTGAATTTCAGACTTCATGTTCTTCAGAAAATAAATGGTAAAACAAAACCTTTTATTCTAGAATTTTTCTAAGTTTATAAGATCAGTATTAAAAATTTATCTCTATTTTGGGGGCTGTATTCCCCCATTATTGGCTTTGTCCAGGTTTTTTGTGCTAACAGTTTGAGAGATTAGCTATGGTGAGAAGTGAGAATTGAATTCTGTATTCCCCCATTGTTGGCTTTGTCCAAGTTTTTTGTGCTAAGAGGTTGACAGCTATGGTGAGAAGTGAGAACTGAATTCACTAAATGATAGCCATTTAAGTTTCTGTCTTTCTAAAGTCCTATCTTTCAGGAAACTGCTGATTTGGCATAATGGTATGTTGCTCTGACTGTTGTGCACAGGGTCCTGGGTTCAAGGCTTGGCAGTGAAACGCATGGTGGTAACAAAACATTTTATTCTAGCAACTTTCCAAAATTATACAAGCAATGTTTAAAACGTGTCCCTGGTTTTTGGGCTTTTGTTCACCCCCTCCCCAAATAAAATTTGGCTTTTTCCAGATTTCTTGTGCTGCAAAGTTGAGAGATACAGTTGAGTGTTGAATGGATTTTACAAGGAGCTGAGAGCTTTAGGGGAAGAGAAATTTAGTGTTGCTTATGCTGTGTCTGATTGCATTGTTAATAGCATAACAGGTTAAATACTTGCTTTTGATGCAGAAGACTGTGGGTTCTACTCTCACAGTATGTAGATGCATTGCTGAAACTGCACTGTGTTGTACTTTTAAAGGGGGTGGGTGTAACAAGTCAAGGGTGTAGCTACAGATAGAGCAGAAGTGAGAAAATGTCATGCACAAGGGCATTTGTGTCTCAGTGGAAAAGAGCAAAAATATCAACCCAAATTCAGGAACAAAAAATTAGAATGATTATATTATGTATTGCATTATAAGAAAAAAATGTGTGTGTGGAAGTAGACTTTTATGATGGAAATTTTCTGAATTGGGCATCTTTGTCATTTGTTCATTTTGTTTCATTGCCTACTGGAAAAATGTTCAAACAATAAATTTAACATGTGCTCTAAGTCTAACAAGTGTGCTGTATTATACAAGGAATATAATTTAATAAAGTCATGAAGGTGTACCAAAGAACACATGTATGTTTCTAGTTTTGTGTGCAATGGGCCTATGATTTGAAAACAGCCCAAAGGTAATCTTTATCCACCACTGGCTAGATGGATTTTCTTTGGATGTGGTGTGGGTTTCAATACTGTTTCAATGAATGTGAGTTTGTGAGTTTCAAGGGCAGAGAGGTTTTAATGCTATGTTTATTTTCATTGTGAGACAGTATTGCTTTGTTTAGCAGATGTCTATTAGTGTTTGTACATTGTGCTATAAAATGTAAAAATAAAATCCAAATAATCAATGTAGAAGTAAAGCAGTATGCACATTAGTGTTTATGGTAAATGGGGCAAAATAACCAGGTAATGGGACTTTGGAATGGCTGCAGGGGGACTCTACTGCCATAGTTTGGTTGTCTGTTCTTCAGTCTGTGTTTGAAAGTTGGTATCTCATAATTCCATTGGAGTGAGTGTGGTTACACAATTATGTATTCTAATTTTATGTTAATCAGCATACAGATTTGTATGTATTTTTCATGGGCCTTGTCCAGATTTTTCATGTTTCCAGGTTGAGAGGTATGACACACACACACACACACACACACACACACACACACACACACACACACACACACACACACACACACACACACACACACATACACACAGTGCAAATTAAAGACTAGAACATATGCAGTTACTAGGAAGTGGTACTGAAGGAAAGGATTACAACAGGCTCTGGAAAACATGCTAGCAAAACCCACATGACAAAATACAAAAATAAAGATTTGTCAGTAATCAGTTTTGTCATATCTGAAAAGTGTCTGTTTATAAAGAATTTGAGATAAATACTGAAACATGTTAATTGTAGACCTTATTATACTAAAATACAACATGGTATTATTAATTTGCTGGATTATAAGAATTTACAAACCAGATACCTTGATAGGACTGCTGCTCAACAGGGAATACAGGAAACATTTCATTTTTTGCCTTGATTTCATTCAAGACAGAAACTGGAAAACACACACATTTTAAGATGAAAACATGCACACACACACACACACACACACACACACACACACACACACACACACACACACACACACACACACACACACACGTGTGCACATATATATATATATATATATATATACACACACACACACACACACACACACACACACACACACACACACACACACACACACACACACACACATACATCTTAGACAGAAGGTGGACATGGCCACTTTTCATCTTAGGGATAGATATACAAGCAAACAAGCAGGGAGTTTCCTCCATAAGGCTTAGGTTTATCATTCTTGATAAACCTTTTCTTCTAAAATTGCTTTTAAGTTTAGCGTAGAACGTTCCACACTTTTTTACTTTTCAGCAGTAGGAGTAGTCTATTGCAAATATCCAGAGCTGTTTTGTAGCACCAAAGCACCCATTCTGTTATCTCATTCTATGTTTTCTCTGTAAGGGGCAAGTTCCTGTGAGAATTTAAAACAGAGCATACTTTGTTACATTAGACTAAAGGCATATCTGGACAGTTTAGCTCATATTGGTAAGCATTTGATCTGTTCTTATAATCAGACCCTTAGATTATATAAATTGCGTTTGGTTTTAAGTATGTAATCTTTGGTTCATTTCAACCTTCCTAAATACATTATGGCATACTTTGCAATGCTGTTTTTGGTACACTTAAGCAGTTCACAGGATGCATTTTACAAGGAAATGCAGCCCTTGGGGTTGTTATTATTTTGGCCCTATAGATATGATGGACACATTTAGTCAAAGTGATGTTGTGAGACCGTTTGACAACCTCAGAGTAAAGACTGAACAATATTGTGGAAAACAGTGAAACACATGGTTCCCATCATTAAAGTTCATCCTACCATCAAATGTATCCTATAGCCAGAAAATAACTTTCTTATTTGATAACTAATACCTTATCCAACTTTTTTTAAAACACCTTTATTAAAATATCACTTAAGACATAGATACACATACATTAATAGAAAACAAACCATATTAGCATTTTTCCATTTAGACTCATTATGTGTTACAAGTTTTTTTTTCTTTATAACAACTGTCTTACAGTTCAGACATTACATAAATAACTCAGTTCCTGCCTACTCTTAAACCTCACCTGTCTTCCTACAATTTATTCTGCATGTAGTGTTCCCACAATTTCCATTTATTTCTATTAATTTGCTGATTCCCTTTTCTAAAGACCCCTCTTTCATTTTTTTATATCTGTTTTGCAATTTTCAATACTTCAAATACAGACAGCTTAGATTTTGATTTCTATTTTCTAGTAATTGCTTTTTGGCAGCCAACAGCATTAAACTTAATAAGGCCTTACTATGTCTAGACAAATCAAATCCTGTGTCCCAGCTCAAAAAATAATTTTCTTAGTTACAGCCATTTTCTCACCCAATATTTCTGACAAAAGTACTTTCTAGGGAATTTTTAAATCTGCCAATTCATTACACTCCCAAAAATATATTCTCTGGTACCTCTTTCTTTCATATTACACTAAAATATTTGCTATTTACCCATGGAAAATTCTTTGCAGTATGCTTGGGGTATAAAAATACCTATGCAAATACTTCCAAATAAAAATCCTAAATCTTCCTGACTTTGTTGCATACTTGGGAGCCATCCATATGTCTTCCCATTGTTGCCTTCTAAATTGCTTTTCCAGTATGTCTTACCAATGTTTTCTAACCTCCTCTGTTTGCTCTTATATTTATCATGCACTTGTATGCCTTACTAAATTATCCCCTTTTTAACAGCAGCTTCTATTCTAGATTTGACTAAAAACTGTACCAGAGCAGGTCTTTCACTTAGGATTCCCCTGTCCCTTAGGCTTTGCCTATATTCTGATAATAGTACCTGATAGGGAAGGCAGTCTCTTACCTGCAGTCCAAACTTCTTCTTGACCTCATCCCATTCTGTTACCTTTCCCCCTCTATAGCTATTTGCTCCAAGTACCTCAGTTCCTTTGCCAGTTTTCTACAGTAAATACTAGCCCATCTTGCCTATTTTACATGCCCATTGCCTAATCCAACTTAATAACATCAAGTTAATGTCCAAATATGGGTACCTATCAAAATAATGGATAATGGTTACATAAAGCCTGAAACATTTAGGCTATTTATGGCATTATTAAAAATTTGAAAGTACAGCTTAATGAATAGGAAATGACAAATATACATATATCATAGACACTGCTGTTTTACCATGAAATAATGCACACAGGCCATCGCTATTAATTAATTCATTAAGGGGAATAATCTTCAAAGTAGCTCCTTTTCAGCACAGGCTCTGGAGGAAATCTTTGTACAGTAATAGGATGTATAATCTAAGGCTGGGTACTGGAAAGGCATAAATGGTCACAAGACTCAGTTGTCTTGTATTTCCTATGATTTATATGAATTTGAAAATATATAAAGTACACAAAAGACAAAAAAAGTTACAATAATTTTCCTAACAGGATAATGTTGTTAATACTAAGTAAGCATGTGCACACACAATGGTAATGAAGGAATTAATCATACAGATTTACAATAAATTGTGTGGATAATTAGTTACAATTACTTATACAAGGCAGATTCATCGCAGATCAGTTTTAAAAATTAGTTACATTTATACATAGTTGCATAGCAGTATCAGAGCACATTAGGGATAGTAGTTGCCATGCAATACAGAACATAAGTAGGGGTTGTAGTAAAAAGGATTACTCAGATAAAAGCCAAATAGATTTTGTAAGGAGTAGGTAAGGAGGGGAAACTATAGGTATGGAGGAGTTAGAGTAAGTAGATTTCGGAAACAGAAAGTCAGAAAAGTAGAGCTGGAAAGATTAGGGAAAGAATAGATGGAAAGATAGTGGAGCTAGACAGGACTGAAAAGGAGGACCAGAATAAAGTAGACAACAAGCATTTTGAGCATGGAATGTCAGTTAGAGCTGAAAATAGGGAAAAAGGAGAAATAAAATGGAGGAAGGCCTGTCATATGATAAATATAACAGTTTTATAAGTTATCATGTGAGTGGAGAGAGAAAAGGGAGGAGAATCTGTCTAGCAAAGTAAAGATGGTGTGGTGTTAGCCTGGTATGGAACAAGAACAGAGGCATGTATCCCGTAAGTGTTATCTGAGATTAAGTTTGAAAAGTTTGTTTTTGTTATTCTTTATTATTTTGTCTAAGTAGTAGGGACAAGGAGTTCCATAGTCAAGATATATACGAGAGAGTGCTAGAATCACCAGCTGAATTATTTACATGGAGTTATGTGAAGATGTAGTTAGTGGATTGGAGTTATTTGGGGAGTAACACTGATGAATGTTTCTTAAGACTGGGCATTGATCACATTTGTAGAAGAGTTTGTGTGTTGTTAGTAGTCATTATAATAATAAGTATTGGATAATTTTAGCCATGAAAGTTTTTACAAAGCAAGGCAGTGGTGTGCTTTATAAGGTAAGTAGGTTGGCAAATTTTGTGAATTTATTATAACATTGCTCAAGGAAATAGGATTCTGAGGCTCATAGATTAATCAGTACAAGAGTGGTGTGGGGAGTGTAGGAAGCAGGAAGATTGAGGCAATGTGTTTTCTTTCAAAATTTGTTAAATACAGAGCTATCATTTACAGTGAACCTAGTATTTGATGGCTTTTTTTTACTGCTTCTTTTATGATAGTCAAATTTTACGGTACTTACGTATTATCGCAACCAGATATTCGCGGTTGTGAAAACCGCATAAAGATATTGAAAGAGTATAAAAGTAACAACAATATTGTTCCACAGGAGGTGCAGCGTTCCTAGTAAATATATAAAAGCAACGAATCAATCTGATGTAGGAACATGATGAAAGAGTATCATTAATGTTGGCGAAATGTAGTGTAACGTGTCTTTATACCCCAACATTGTCTTTTCTATAGTGATGTCAATAAAATTGAAAAAAACATACTGTTCGTCTTTCTTTCCGCACTTCACTAGCAGCATTTCTCTTCTTTCAAGTCCGCCTGCTGCGTGGCTCTTTCTCGGGCTAGCACATATTGTGAAAAAACTGTAATGTGCAATTATTTCAACATGCATGCCATATTGTACTGTCCTGGAAATAGGGTTGAGATGACCCGAGCAGTATGTGAAGAAAATGTAGTGGCTTTTTGTGGGACTTGGTTGTGAAAGAACATAAATGCACTGTTAGCTTTCTCTTTCAATCCTGCACATGCTGTGTTGGCCCTGGAAGTGTATGAGTGTTTTACTGCTA
This sequence comes from Protopterus annectens, assembly GCF_019279795.1. Classification (NCBI taxonomy): domain Eukaryota; kingdom Metazoa; phylum Chordata; order Ceratodontiformes; family Protopteridae; genus Protopterus; species Protopterus annectens. The sequence continues at coordinate 643,878,631 of NC_056746.1, read as the reverse complement.
AAAGTATCACATATGTAGATGTTGCTTTCTCCTCCTTTTTTTTGGCTGGAGTGGGAACTGTCAGCTGCTTTTTACCCCCTTTTCGGCTGATATGGGAACTGTCAACCTTTAAAAACAGTTTTGGGCAAGGGAATATGCTACAATACGTTAGCAGACATCGCTTTTGCTGCCACGAAAAAGGAACGTTCAGTGGGCAGACTTACAATAACTGACATGCCAGCAGTCAAGTGCATAAAGGAACAACACAGTATGTTTTTTAACTTTTCCGTGATAACACTCCTAAAAACAACCTGAACTGTTACAGAAAACACAGTATTTAATATTTTGAAAACATTAATGAACATATTGCCTGATCGTCAACCAGCCGGTATTGCCGTCAAAAATTTGGTTGCGATAATACGTAAGTACCAATTTTACTTGTTCATCAGCAGCGACCCCTATCAGCATAGTATTGGATACCAGTTCGATTTTTGTACTGTTTGAGGAGGTTAAGGTGAATATTGATTTCTGGTTAGAGACATGTCTGGGTGCAAATAGGATTACTTTAGATTTTTGATATTCAGGAATGTTTGGGAGTTGGAGAGCCAGGCTTTATATGAGATGAGAGATTCCTGCTTTAGCTTTTGAAGCTCATCAAGGCTTTAGCTGTGTAGACGAGTGTTGAGTCATCTGCATACTGCACAATGGTAGCATGTTTACTGGCTGTGTTTAGATCATTAATGAATATATGGAAGAATAGGGGTCTGAGAATAGATCCCTGGAGTCCTCCTACTGAGAAAAGTAGGATAAAGTATTTTACCATTCTGAGCTATTGGGCAAGTAGCTTTTGAACCAGGGGAGTGATGATGTATCCTGTCCCAGTAAAGCAAGCTTATGAATCACTCTAGTATGGGAGACTGTGTCAAATGCTTTTGACAGGTTGAGGAATCCTGCAGATGTTTAGAAGCCTATATGCCTGTTGGGGTTTATGTTGGTAATGAAATTAAGAAAGGCGGTGGTGGTACTATAATATGGGAAAAAACATGTTGTGTGGAGGATAGCAGGTTGTTTTTGACAATGACTGTAAAATGTTGGGCTTGAATACATTTTCTAGCAGCTTGTACAGGGGAGTAGAAGGGCAAATAGTTTATAGTTGGAGAAGGCAGTAGAATTTCTGCCTTTCATGGAGTGGCAGGTACATGGTTTTCTTCTATGGTGTGATTAATTAGCATCAATATTGGGATATGCTATGATGTCTGCTGCTACATTGATACAGGTAAGTTGTCAGGAGCTAGAGTAGTTGGTTTTAGTTGGAGGAGAGTTTACTGATATTGAAAGTGGAAATATGAGAAAAGGAAAAGAGGTTACTATTTGTTATATGAGCTGGGGGAGCAGTAATATTGTAGTACTAGTGTTTTTTAAAAGCAAGGTAAGTATGTTTATGAATTATGAGTTGAATTGTGTTGCTATACTAATTTATGAGCTTATGGAGGGGTAGGTTGGGTAACATGATCAGAGTGCAGGAACTGGTTAATTGAGGATTGGTAGAGTTTGAGGTTGTTTTGATTTGTAATTTTGAGATTCGGGTAGTAAGATTTCTGGTTGTGTTTTATTTTTTGCTTAGTTTTGGTGCTTATAGGTTTGGAGGTTAGGTTTAGTTTTGATTTTAAATGACATTTTCAGGTGTTGTCTCTATACTTCATTAAGGTTTATTTTGTTTGGATAGCCATGTAGCTTGAATACTTTTTATTTGTTTAGTTCTAATAGGGGCATGTAAGTTTATAGTATTTATGAAAGTTGTGTTGATTAGGGACACTGCTTCTTCCAGGAGATGTGATATGCAGTGGTTTCCAGTTAAGTAAATTTAGGTTAGATGTAAAAGTATCTTTGTGGAAATTATTTAGGTTTTTTACTTGGATATAACAATGTTGTCTGTGGATGTTGAACTGCTCTTGGATGATAAAGGTTGAAGTGTGGTAATTAAGGTTGTCAGGGAGGGAGCCACTTGATATAATGAGTCAGGATCCAGTCAATAGTGGAATTATTATTTGTAGTTTTGTTATATCTTGGTGTGGAGATGAGCTGGGTAAAGCTGAACAGGGTTATAGTGATACATGAGATGTCATTAGCTATAGTTTGCCATTCAGGGTTGACATCACCAAGTATTACAATTTCTTCTTGGATCGTTGAAGACGTCCAGTTAAAGAACTCTTCAGCAATGGAAGTATGTAGATCCTCATCAGACATAGGCATTTATAAGTTAAGTTTAAATATGGAGATGAGGATTTCAATGCTAATAGTGTGTATGTGTGTGTGTGTGTGGGGGGGGGGACTAGAGGGATGGAGAGGGAGAGCTCCAGTCTGTTTACATAGAAGATGGTTACTCTGCTGCCTTTTTTATTTTTCCTGTCCAGTATGAGAATGCTATAGCCTTGTTGGAGAATGTCTTCATCCTTTATATTTTGTTTTAACCAGGTTTCAGTTATCACCATCTGGGGCTTGGTGGTTTATCCAAGCATGGCATTCTGGTATCTTGCTCTGTATGCTGCAGAAGTTTATGTTATAGAGGTGACAGCCTGTTTTATTTGATCACTGTGTGAGGCTGATTGAGAAGGTGGTATTGGGGGTTCTCAAAGTGCTCAGAGAGTTATTATGGGCCAGGGTTTGGATGGATGTCACCACAGTGATTTAAATTATGATGAAAAAGATAGTAGTAAGTTTGTCTGGTAGAGGATGGTATGTGGCTTATATAAAGACTGCCATGTGGAAATGTGGAGAAGGCCAATATGCTGAGGGGTATAAGAATGAACAGGCAATGGTAGGGCCTTGTGAATGGGTGAGTACTGAGAAAGTTTGGGGGACTGAAAAAGATGCTGAAGGTAAGACTGATTCTACTCAGTGAATATAGCAAGAGGAAGAATATTGTATTGGAAGAATAGAAGAGAAGAGATAGCCAGTGATAAACGCAGTGGATGAAAGGTCTGAGAGAATATGCCAGAAGAGAATCAGGTGAGAAGTTAGTGAGGGGTTGAGGACTTTTAGACTAATGTGTAAAAACTGAAAATGGGAGTATAGTTTGTATTATGACTGAAAAAGTAACATCAGAAAAGGCAGGTTTTGATGCTAGTAAAAAAAGTATAGAGTTGTGAAAAAGGAGGATAGTATAGTTTATATATATATATATATATATATATATATATGTATATTAGAATGGGAAGGAGATTATGGAAGATGGGAAGTGCATGAGCTGTATAAGAGTGATGTGGAAGGAGGTGTGAATAGTGAATTGTGTAGGAGTGTTTTATTACACACTGATGAAATTCTGAGTGGTTTAAGAGACATTGGGGTGTACGGTTGAGGTGGCTAATGATAACTGGCTGATTGAATGAGTGGAAATAAGTTTAAATGTTATATAAGATGGGGTGAATGGGACGTGGGGTAAAATAGGGATCAAATGATGGCAAATAGAACAGGATTCCCTCATGAATGTAACTTTATTCCAACAAAATAAATAATCTATGGAAAAAAATGAACAGTTAAATAAGGATAGTCATTATTTATGGCAAGTATAGAGAGTAGGAATAGTATTATTAATTGCTCTAGTAAAATATAGCTAGGAAGAATACAAATATTATTATGAGCTTGTGACATCCCTCCTCTGGGCAAGTAATCAAGGAGCCTCATCCCTCACCACTGACACCAGTGGGGGACATTCACTTGAAACAAAAATAGATACACACAGTATTTCCAGATGCATCTCTCTGAACCAAGTACAGTTTCCCTTAAGAGCACACAGGGAGCACACTCAGTCCTGTGGATGGGTTTCTGTCTCTCTCTCTCTCTCTCTCTCCAGGCCCCAAATAAGACTCCTCACTGACCAGAGATGTAGAGTTGAGTCTTCATCTGAGTGTTCCAAGCCAAGTCCTTCACCACCCACTCTGTGAAACCAGTGTTCTGTGTCCCTGCTCCAAGTAGCTGACACACACACTCTTTGAGATTGATTTGCACACACATGCACGCGCGCGCGCACACACACACACACACACACACACACACACACACACACACACACACACACACACACACACACACACACACACACACACACACACCTCGGAAAGGCTGGCACAGATTTACCAGCTATGGCCCCTCTGCCCAGACTAAAAGGTAGATATTGCCACCAGAACACTCCAAAGCCAGCTATTCTAAGGTTCTTACCAGGGTCCCAATTATACTGCATGAAATTAATACTAATACAAATAGTAGTCTTTGACCAATGCAGCAAGGCTTTCAGGAGTGCCCATAGTGTCACCAAATAAATATACATACTTTCAAAGGTTAAAATATTCTCTAAAGGACCAGCCACAATGAAAAGTTTAAATATATTTAATAATAAATAATAAAAGACCATGAAACTACTAAATATCTATTTACAATAAACACCAGAGTTTCATTCACAGGAAACATTAAAAATAACATAGATGGAAAAATTCATAGAGCTACAGAAAAACAATACTTAACTAATCTTACTATATTTTACTCCTGACTGATGTAAAGAATTACTGTTTTCTATTTACTTAATAAAGCAAGGAGAGATGAAGTGGGTGAGTAGTCTCGTCAGCTCCAAAACATAGTATCCTGAGAATTCTGTCTCATCTAGTATTAAAACATAATTTCAGTACTGGATTACAGAATCACATCACATACACCTGATCACCTGACTTCTAGTTCCCACACTACCCTCTGTACTAGAAACTGAGCCAGAATATTGCGCATATGTGTTACCATACACACACACACACACACACACACACACACACACACACACACACACACACACACACACACACAGAGCTTTGCTAAGATGTGTTATAGAATTTGGAAGATATAAAACCATTTCAAATACTTCCATCCTTCCAGGGTAGCAATTAGGTCACCACTAAGGACAATACAATAGGATTCCTAGTCCTGGTTTTCACAGACATTTTGTCTCTGGCTGCAATCAGAACTATATCATACAATCCTTATGGTCTAAACCAGGTACTTTAATTTCAGACTATTTTCCAAAGTTAGCTGGACTGAGATTAATCTCTTCACTTCCAGTATCCTCTGACATACAGGTGTATTTCTTTTCTGTCCAGCAGGACCCACTGTTGGCAGATTGTTAACACAACCAGCTTTACAAATATATTTTCAACACAAACAGCTGTACAAATCAGTATTACTGTTCTCTTGTAGTTTTAGGCTTGCAGGGAAAAACACATCACATTCACTCCAGTGGAGCTCAGGCAGTTTGCACTGTAACTTCCAATGGGCGGAGCCTAAGACTTTTGACAGAATAAAATTATGTCCTCACATTTAAAACAAATGTTTATATCTCTGGAACCCTAGGGATAATGCAAGAAGTATAAATGACAAACTCTTCAGCAGAAACTATTTTTATAATGGTAGTATTCTTTAGGTTCTAGGTCTTAAACTGAATTTTATAAATCACAGTAAACACAGTAACTATTACATTTGGGATATTTTGTAAACAACTTACAATCTCAGCAACCACTCAAGTTACACACATACTGTCAGCAGCATTTTATTCATCTAACTGACAGCTTTCATGTGAGGCTAAGGAGTTCTGTCTGTGTAACTTGGTTGTTGAGATATTTAGAAAAATGTGAAAATTATATCTATATAAATTCATGTCATAAAAACAACAGTTAATATCTATTTACCTGCACTAGACAGAGGTCAAATATTAATGCAGTTGAGTTTGCCATTGTGTATGCTTTAAGGCAAAATCTTTTAAAACCTTGCACAAAGCATGGTTTTAGAATTATTGATGTAAGTATGGCCAAGCAATATTTGATGTCTAGAGGTGTCAGTAGGAGTTAATTGCAGATGCACCTGGAGGTGTCACTCAGATGTAATGAATTAAGACATCAGACTTTCTGAAAGTGTACTCTTACTTTAAATTACCTTTCTGCTGTTGCATGGTACATAAAGATAAATGTAAGAAATGTCATACTTGGTTTTTATTCATGTGAATAATCTTAATTTTCTGTTTTTCTTCTAGAATGAGAGAGAAATGTCTTTTCCCTCACCCCAGTGAACATCTCCAGAGTGCTCTGAGCGAGTCTTCCTTCAGATTTTTAGGTTTAGGCATCCTCATTGTTTTCTGTATCTTAACAATTTCAAGTGCACTCTTTCCCCCAACAACCTAATAACATTATTTTACAAACCTACTATTACTAGCTCACAGCACACTCTTACATTATAAGCCAGCAATGGCATATTACACTGGTTCAGAATAAATAACAATAGAGTGATAGTGATATAATTTTCTCCAGTTTTTTTTCCTTGAACTTGAAACACAGGACACACCTACAAGGTTATTTAACAAATACAAATTAATACTTCTTTGCACTGGCCTGTAGCATTAACTTGTGTCAAGGCATTCAGAAGCATCAGCTATAATCAGGTATGATATATACAGTGGAGAGTTGATTATCTGAACGTCAGTTATCCGAAACGTCAATTATGCAAACCCAGCCTTCCAATGTTTTTGGATAGGAAAAATCCTAAAGTCTGAATATGTAAACATTATACGCATTATTTTGTGAGTGCTTTTTGAACTTGTAGCCTGCTTGTGTGTGAAAAATGTTCTTTATTGTCCACTGGACTTGCTGAATGGTTGAAAAGCATATTCTCTGAGTGCAGAAAAAAACACGATTTTAGAGGATTTTTTATCCAGTTCAATGTATGCTTGATTATCTGAACTACCCTTGGTCCCAATTAGTTTGGATAATTGACTTTCTACTGTATCATAAATGCTTTAAATTCTAAGTTCATAGGTGAAAGCGCACTGGTAGGCTACTTTGGGTAAATAATCTGCAAGGACTAATTTTCTGATCTGATTTATACCTTAAATAAATCTTTGATTTTCTTCAGTCATTTACTAAGGGGATGGCCAAATTTCCAGGACTTTCTGTCCAAAATGTCCATCATGCTAATTAAATGATTGATGCTCTTTTTATGTGATTTTTTTTTTTTGGGGGGGGGGGTGATTTAACTAAAAGCCTCACGACATTGCAGAAACCCTATGAGCATATCCCATTTCATTTTTGATGCCTCTACTGCTGTACATATTTTCCTTTAAACTTTAACTCGTCATCACAGAAGATATCTTAAACATGTCTTTGAGTAGTCACAAATTACTGCAGACTGCAAAACTGAATGATATTTATCAATTTATTGTATGGCATAATATAGAAACTGTGCACTATTTCAGAGACTGCTCCCTGCACTGCATTATCAGATTATTCTACTGTATAGTCTTGTATAATAAAAAAAAATGCTGTGAACATACAAAACAGGTGTAATAAAAGCTAGTAACAAAGAAAAAAAAAACTCATCAAAAGATCATCAATCCCAGCCCAACAAAAATGTATTTAGGACTTTTTTCAAATTTAATTTAACACAGGACTTCATCGGAATATCCTAGACCCTATCTGCAGGAGCTAGAATAGATGGCTGTACACTGTGGGGGTTGAGTCATGTGATATAGTGGCTACTCTACCAGTTTCTAACACTAAGGGGAGTAGTGAGGAAGGTAGGAAAACCTGAATTGAGTCTGTGCTGTACACTAGAGGGTGTGTTGTTGAGAATAGATATAACATTTATAGGTAGAAAGCAGGACATCATGTGAGGGTAGAATCACCTGTATATTAGGCTTGAGAGGAGTAGACTTGTCAGGGACATTTTCTTCTAACCACAGAGGGACTTCTGGGAAGGTGAAGTCCCCAACATCTGTGGAACAATGGAGATGCTATTCTGTGAAGAACATTTTGGTGAACACTGTTGTAACTGTGGAGTTTGTTTTGTCTCTGTAGGAAGCTACTGGTTGTCCTCCCAACCTGTGGCATTGTTACAACTTTCTGTGAAAGTGCTAAAGGGAAATACTTCTGAGTTTTGAATATTTTCATTCAACTTTGAGAGACTGTGTATGTGCACCGCAGTGCATAAGAACAAGGACTTTCTGAACTGTTATTTTCCACAAAGCTAAAAGTAGTTTTGAACACTGCATTTCTTTTCAGTTTTCTGTTTCTCCTTGATTTGATAAAAAGGACACAGTTTGTTTACCTCTATTTTAAATAACCTCATGATGAAAATTGAAAAACTTTTGGCTAAGAGTGCTTCTATGACTATTAATAAAAATAATGGAGACAATGGGCAGGATTCACGAAGCCTCCATGTAAGAGTTACAAGGCTTACACGGAGGCTGCAGTTAAACGGTGTGACGTCAGCATGCCATGCATATGCATGAGGGCATGCTGAATCACACCTAAGGTTAACACGGTCCGTGTAAGACAGTAGGGGGCGTGTCCGTAGGGTGAGCCCTGCAAACGGACATGCCCCCAGAAGAGTAAAAGTCCCGAAAGTAAACCCCCACGACAGAGTCCATGTAAATGTGAATAAACACAACACAACACATGCCCCCACAGACTATGAACATAAAATGTATAAATGAACATCTTATATTTTTTTTATAAGTTGTAAAGATGTTTGCCCGTGAGTGCGCTCGTTTGCGCGGGCGTGCCTGGTGCTTAGCCATAGTTAGCAGTCAGTGGAAAAGCATATAAGAACTAAATATGCAAAGTAAGCCAAGAAGCAATAGCGTAGCGGTAGACACATTGGCTGAAGAGGAGGCAGTCATGGTTCAAGCTCCCACAACATCAATTTTTATTTTTAGTGAAATAAGCACGAAACAATTCCCTGACATATATGTACATATATAAAATTATATTTTACGTAAAATGTAATGAAATGGGCCATGTATTTTGAAGAAATGTGAGATAATAAAAAATAAAAAAATGTCAGACGTGCCTATAGCTGAGCTACACTCTAACAAGTTGAGTATATCTGCCCGTAGGTGAGCAGTGTTTTAACAGGTGTAAAATGAATGCCCGTAGGTGAGCAGTGGTTTAACAGGTGTAAAATGAGTGCCCGGGGTTAAGCAGAGTTCTAACACGCTGAAACTGTGTGCCCGTAGCTGAGCTGAGCGTAATATGTGTGCTGACAGCCAAATGACGCGTAAATCAGCGTAACCCATTTGCGCGGAGCTGCGCACCGCGCCAACAAGCTAACCGCCGGGCAATGTTGAGCAAGCTGTATCAAAACTGCCTTTACACAGACACACCTCCTAGCCTGTGTAGACAGTCATAAAATATAAAAAGCAATGGCCAGGCTCGAACTCAGGATACCATGCACCATAGTCAAAGTACTGAACCACTAAGCCATGACAGTTGCTCTTAGAAATGCAGTAATAGCATATATATAGGAATGAATGAAAAGAGGAGCATGACAAAGCAGGTTTTGTGAAGCTGATACAATTCCAAAATGGCCAATCACAGATAAGTGCAGGAAAAACGGCATATATAAGCCCCATAGGCGGGAATACATAGCATAACCAATTGTGGAACCGACTTGCAGTTAGGATGGCAGGTGTAGGAGAGGGTAGTTGCTTCCGAGCACAGAGGTGGGGCATTGAGGAGTCCAAATATATGGTTTGGCTCCTCGTCCATGATCATGAGGCCCAACTCATGCAGGGCCAGGTCCTGTGGGGAGCATATAGGGCTGAGGCGTGGGACCGGTTGGCACATGATCTCACCAGTGCCACAGGAATACCAAGGACTGGTGAACAGGTCCTTCACCACCATGCGGACCTGAAGAGACGGAAGCAGGACCAACTGAATCGTTGGATCCAGGAGGCCCGGCAAATGCCCAATGCCCCACTACTGAGTAAGTTACATGTAATTATTTATGTAAGAAATTAACCTAGCTGATATTATGGAGATGTGTATTCCAATATTACTTCATTTCTATTGCAGCTGCAGGTGTCCGTTCTGCGAACCATCGAGCCTATGCCGACAGGCTGGTGCAGTTGCGCCACCAGGCAGGTCAGTAATTCTCTCCCTGTAACTGTAAAAAAATATAAGTATGACAGCTTGCAAAAGAGTGCAGTGTAGTCACTTATTAATAAAATGTGCAAGTAACAGTGTAAGAGAGTTTGCAAGTATTGTTTGATTACAAAAGTGTGATGCAGCCTGTAATCCAAAAATATAAATGAAACAAGTCTGATATAAAGATGTCCCACCTGTAATATAATAGTACATAACCTGCATCAGGCTGAAAAGTACGGCTACAGAAGCTGAGTAAAACACATGTGTGAAATATATCCCTGTTTAAATTCTGAAACACGACACAAGTGAGACTGTTGGAAAGGATTGTTATAACTAAAAGTAAAACATGTCAATAAAGCCTAGAATTAAGTACCATCCTGAATTGTAAAAATAAAACAAGTGAGAGAGTGTGAGAAAGAGGTATGCATCCACCAATAAAGTAGTAATAAAATACCTCCCTCAGTCTCGAACCCAAGACCTTGGAAACACTAGTCTGCATGACTTACCACTAAGCCATGACTGCTATACAAGAACATTGTGCTGAAAGAAATATATCATAAAATAGTAGGAATTAATGTAAAGGGAATATAGCAAGTCTAGTACATAAAGCATGTCATGTATATTTACTGTCAAATCTAGTGGATTTGTAAAATAGTACTGTGTGCTGAGAAACAGTCATGCTAGTTGGTAGCTACTAGGTAATAATGTCACAGTAGCATCTGGCAAGCCACACACATACTCAGAGCAGGATAAACACTGCCATAGTTGAATAGTTAAGAGATCAGACATAGCAACTGTGACTGAGTTACAGGGATGTCCCTGATGTGAAAACAAATGTCAACTGTGCCCCACTGACACCCTGTCAAATGTACTAACAGTAGGCAGAAAGGTGTAACTACACATGCAATGGTAACTATGAATGACTGAAGGTATGCACCACCTGCACGTCACAAATGGTGTACTAATACATATGCTTGAAATAACCCACAGTCACAACTGCAGAATATCAGAATATGTCATTGGAGTATCCCACTGCTATGTACCATTCAATGAGGCTGATAAAAGATGCACCTGAGAGTATCTGAGGCCTGCTCAGCAGCATGATCAAATACCCTTGTAAGTGTCAAGGCCCACACCATGGCCAGACCACACTGCATGCAGTAACACCCTACCACAACAAACACATAGGGAATTGCTGCCCAAACAGATTTAGCAAGCATTACAAGCTGTGAATGTAAATGGAAAATAGGAAAGCCATAGCAACACATTACAGGAAAGACACCTAGCAGGCATACAACGAGTGAATGTAAAGGCCAAATACTGAAGCCATAGCAACAGATTGCAAGAGCCACTGCTATATACCAGTTACACCACAATCCCCACAGGAAAGCACACACACCCATATACACAGTATTACTAGTCGTAGGTGTCAGTTTACATACACATGGAGAAGAGGACACTGGAGGAAGGAATACTCAGCTTACAGAACAACATGCATTGCAGTGTCTACAACACAGCCTGAAATATGAGACATACCAACCCTTACACTCACAGAACAGTGTCCACAGCAAACCAGCATGGTCCCCACCCTGATAATCTGAAAGGGCTACGCCTACCTAACAGACCTTTTTATAGCACAGTCCTGTAATCACAGTGAGAACTGCAATCACTACACAACAGGCTGCATGCAATTAGTAAATGCTGGCTAACAATTGGTGCAGAGGCCATCACATGGACATGTGCAGATACCTACAAAAGCATCCTGTACTCCCAGTTGACACATGCAATACTTTCATTGCACCCGCTGGAGGTAGAGAGAGAGAAAGAGAGAGAGAAAAGAAAAAAAAAAAGAAAGAAAGAAAGAGAAAGGAAAAAAAAAAAAAAAAACCTGTAACAACAAAACAAAGAGGCTGACAGCAGGCCAAGTAACTGCAAGCCTACGCAAACAGCTGCAACAAACACAGGTAATGTAAAGTACTACTATAATACTCTACATACTATGAACCCTCCAGATGTGTTATTGGTCTGTATCTATGTATATGAAGATGTGCATAGGGCCGGGGACATACTGCAACTGTCACTGAAGGCTCCACATACATATGTATGTGACGGTAGCTATGTGCACATAGCAATGTAGGTTGTAGTGCAATGTACAAGTAGGTTGTACAGTAATGGATGTTCAGCAGTGCGTTACTGTGTGTATACATATGTGGAACTAAAAGGAGTATATATATATATATATATATATATATATATATATATATATATATATATATATATATATATATATATGTATATATAAAACATGTATACATATGTATATTGAGATATGTATGTATATAGATATATATATATATATATATATATATATATATATATATATATATATATATATATATATATATATATATATATATATATATATATATATATATATATATATAATATTCATATGTGTATACATAGATAGAGAGGGATGTAGAAGTACATAGACATATATAGTTTCACAGTGTCATAGTTTAGTACTAGGCTATCTGCAGACAGTGTATAGAATAGATTTATAAACTTGTGCCTCTGTATAGTAGTGACACAGTGAAGACCCCCCCCCTACATAATAGCATTGGTTTACTGTGCCTCTGTCTAGTAGTGACACAGAGATGACCCCTGCTGTAAACCTATGATCTCCCATCCACTTGTCAAGAATGCACATGAAGAGTGACAGTGAGGGTCTCTGCCTAACATGAACTGGGATCCTGTTCCACAGTATGGGAAGCCTCTTAGTGATGGATCTGTCCCTACAGTATGTCCTATTCATATGTGTGCTGAGGTTTAAATCCATAGCTGTTGTGGTTCTGATGGATTTGGATTGCATGAGGTGGAACATGTCCATCAATACCTGATTGGACATGGCCTACTACATCAGGCACAGATCACCCCTACATAGGCAGTATGCTATGGAATAGAGCATGAGTTACGTTAGTCTGGCAGCATATGACAGTTATCGGAGACCCTTGATCCTCCTGTTGATGTACTTATGGGGTCCCCCTAGCTGTTGCAAGTGCCAGGTGAGGTACATACCAAATGGGGCATAGTACACAGTCATGGGCCTGATAAGGGAGGAGTATAGGGGGTACAATGACCCTTTTTGATCTGGATGTGAATCCCTTCATGATAAGGTGGGCAAGGTAGGAAGTCTATCCAATCACTTTGGCAACGTGGGTGCCAAATGAGAGGTCAGCATTGATCAGTGTCACCAGGTCTCCGATTACTTTGTCTGTACTCAGTGGGTTACTGTCTATGTGATAATATATGGGTACCTTGTCTGTCCAAAAGGGTATGAGTATACATTACGTGGCATGCAGTTTAAGGCCATGACTCCGGCACCAGTTGTTGGTGTCTGTGAGGCCTGTCAGTAGGATGTATGTGTCAGCTGGTGTATCGACTATGGCGCCTAGTATGCAGTCATCTTTGAACATTGTCAGCCACTACCCTCCCATATCTGCTTCCACATCTGAGAATTATATGCCGAACATGAGCGGTCCCAGGACAGAGCCCTGTGGGACACCACTTGTGACTGGCTCTGAGTCTGACATGGCACCAGTGAGTTTGACTGTAGGGTTTCTATCCGTTAGCCGGTTTGCAATCCATCTTGTGACATATGGATTTACATTTCAGCTGTTGATCATGTCTATGATGCCAGAGTGCAGTATTGTGTCAAATGACGTAGGCAAGTCCAGGTAGGCTGTATGGACCGCTGTGCCCTCGTCAATGGCTCTAGTGACTGATTTGAAAAGGTCAACCAGGTTCATAAGGCAGGATCTGCCCTCTACAAAGCCAAACCAGGTGGGATCAAGTGTCTAAGTCCCCAATGTCTCTGTGTATGAGTACCATAATGATCCTTTCCATAGCGTTGCAGACCAGGCTGGTTAAGCTTATGGGGCGGTAGTTACCAGGGTCTGTAGAGGTGCCTCCTGTGTGGAGTGGGACTACTGTTGCTGTATGCCAGTGTCCAGGTACATATGCTGTAATAAGGCTATGGCTGAATAGCATTTAATGTGCATGTGTAGCTCCTCTTGCAGTTCACGTAGCATGCAACCTGCAATACCGTCGAGTCCCATTGATGCTGTGTTTACAGCTTTGCTGAGGGTGTTTCCCAGCTGGACATCTGAGATGACAGGGAGGTTACAGTCAGCTGGGATAAGTAATTCCTCATGTGTGGGTGAGGGAGGGGAGAAATCTGCACTGAACCTGTCTGCCAGAATGTTGGCATTATCTGTGTGTTCAGTGTAGCGTTTGTCACTGTGAACTAACTGTGAACATAACTGAGAGTTCCCACCCAGGTGTGTAACACAGCAGAAGAAGGCCTTGTGGTTATCTGTAGTGTCCATAGCGATGTCCCTCTCATTGTTGGCCTTGCATGTTTGTACGACAAAATGTATCTTTCTACTACTGCTGATCAGAGATGCCGTAGCTCTATGGAATTATGCTCTGCCGTGCAGTAGCTACCTTCTGTTGTTATACAATTTGTTCAATGCTGGGGTCCACCAGACAGGACGCCTGCCCTTGGTGGAGAGGGTCATGGTTTTATTTGTGATTGCATGATCCATACATTCTTGAGATGTCCGTAGAAAGCATATGTGAAGGTGTCTGCATTGTGGGAAGTGGTTTACACTGGCCCAGTGGGCATTAAGGATACCAACACAGTTATAAGAAGTGTAAAGTCGGCATGTGAGAGGTTTCCCACTGTAGTCTTTTGTGTTGTGGGGGAGGTGGGATATGTATATCCAGGGGGATTAGTCTGTGGTCAGATGTGACTAGTGAGGGGTATACTTCTGGTGTGTAGCACATTGTCCCCATGTTTGTGATGATCAGGTCTAGTATATTATCTCCTGTTGTGGGAGAGGTGACTAGCTGTTCCATTGCATTTGACTTAGTGAATTCCGGGAACCTTTGGGCTAGGGTGTTTGGGGTAGAATAATGCACCCAGTGTATGTTAGGGGAGTTGAAGTATCCCAATATGATGGTGAGTGGTGGGACATTCATATCCTCCAATGTCTTCAGGAAGGCTGACTGTGGTTCCTGAGATTGGGAGGGTGGTCTGTAAAATGCTACCAGTTGTATAGCAGGTTTGCCTATGGTTATCTGCACCTGGATGGTCTGTGATGCTTCATGTGTTGCCACTAACCTGGAGGTGTGTGTCCTTCATGAATATGGACACACACCCTCCCTTTTTGTTTTGTCCCGAGTCCTGGGGCCAAAAAGCATGATACTGGGTATAGCCTGGTACCGCTGGTGTGCTCTCAGGAGCCTTGAACCAGGTTCTCACTTACTGCGCAGACATCGAGATTGGTAGAATATGTACGTACAGATATATGTAATACACACATACATATATAGATATCTGTAGAGACATATACATATAGATCTGACTGACAACAGATATGTCTGTATATGACTATCTCTCCCTCTCTCTCTGTCCCACCCCCTCACACTCTCACTCTCCCTGTGTCTCTCTCTCACTCTCTCCCCCTCTCTCCCCACATCTATATGTATATATCTACATCTATATATACATATTTTATATACATATATACAAACATATATATATCTTCATACAGATATAAATATATCAATATATATATATATATATATATATATATATATATATATATATATATATATATATATATAGACTGTGTGAGGCACATGTGTGCAGATGTCTTGCAACAGGTGCCTGGTGTCAAAGGCATGGAGTGAACACCAGTGTGGATACTGGAGTACCATACCTCATTCAAAAACACTGACACCAGTAACCACCACATATGTACATGCCTGCCCACCACTGCATGTGTCGGGGGGAACAGGGGCAACAAGTGTACAATAGGCTCCACATTGATATACACAGTGGCACACTAGTCCTGTAATACCTGTACATGGAATGTGTCAGCGGACATGGTGTGTCAGCTATGGACATGTAGGTCACTGTATCCCTCCACACCCCACAATGTCCTACACAGTATGTACCTCCCATGACAGTTACAAATATGGAGAAGGTCGCAGACATATGCAAGTAACTGTGTCAATGCACTCAAACACCACAGAGCACACACAGACTACCTACATAGAGGTTACCACTGCTGGATATACATAGTTCGGTCACACCCATGACAGTTGTCTAACAACCATGGTAACACCTCCAACATCCACAACACAAATTACCTATGTCTGTCGTCCTTGTCACTGCAGTATAGAGCACATAGTGGAGGTATAGGACCCTACCCACAGATATGACATACCCTGTAGTAGACCACACAGAATTAAGAAGCAAGGCTCCCCATGAGTAGATGTCAGAGATACCCCTGCTGAATGTTATGCAGATAGGTAATATCCCATATGAGTCACCCTGTGTAACTGTTTGTAAGGAGCAGGTACGATCATAACACATGTGTCACAAGGGGCAGGGTAGCATAACAGTATGCTGCTGTAGGCCCAGGGCCAAAAGCAGACTACCTACCTAAGACACAATGCACACCCATGAACACATTGCAAACAGAATATGTGAGGTGGAATGAGTGTGCTAGTGACTGGGTGCATGTTGTGTACTGGTGTGATTGCTCACCATGACTGTCTGTCTGTCATGGTAGTGTGTGTCCTTGGTGTGAGGTATTGCGATCAACACATACTACATTGCCATATGTTGTGCTGTGTTACCCTGTATGTCACTGTGGTGTAGGTAGGGTTATGGCAAGTAAGAGTAGTGTGCATTACCAGTGAAATATGTAACATGCATTGTGTGCAGTGCATGGGCTGATAATGTTCCCCATACAGTACCTTGATACAAACCCCCAGTGTGAGGTTGTGTATTGTACCTGAAACAGTGTGTCGACTGCTGCAGTATACTAGTCTGTCGTATGGAGTGTGCCAGGTACTGTTGCACAGTTGTCGGATGAGCACTGATATCTGGTCATTTACATGTGTATCCCCCAACAGACAGACAGATGCTATATATGGTGCTTAAGTTATATCACTGCAGTCGAGTATTATGTGTATTATGTATGCCATAGTTTGCTGACAGATATTGCTGACATATTTTCCTTCTCCTTTTCAGGGCTATGGTTCACCAGCAGAACCCTGTCTACTCCGCTGCAGAGGAAGAGGAGATACACCAGAGCCTGGTGCAGGATTTTGCTGTACTCTTTTCCCGCAACAGCCAGAACCAGTAGGAGAGGGCTGCACTGTGGCAAGACCTGGTCCGTCGGGTAAATGACATAGGCACACATAACCGGACATATGAGCAGGTACGCCATCACTGCAGTGATTTAATTAGAAATGTCCATCAGCATGCATCGGATATCCACAGGCAGCAGCTTGCCACAGGTGGTGTGGTGGCTAGACATTCCCCCCTCACCAGACTGGAGGGACTACTTCTAAGTGTTGTGGCTCCAGCACAACAGCAACAGCAGCAGCATACATGTGTAATGATGGAGGCTGGAGCCACACAGCAGCAGGACACGGAGCATGCAGGTAACATGCCATGTGTATAGTTGACCATTCTGTACACTGTTAGGTTATGCATGTGTGAGGTGTGTCCTCGTTTTGTAGCTGTAATCTTGGTAATTATTGTGCAATAGTGATATCCTCAATATCTGCAATACACCTGTGAAAGCTAACTGTTACACTACTGAACTGTATCATGCCCACAGTATCAATGGCACAGTTGTGCCCACTGACAATAAATGTCTCTTTTCTGCAGGTCCCTCTGGTGTAACAGCAAGGCAGCCTATCCATGCTGGTGAGTATGTAATACCATTACCTTCAATACTCTTGATACTAATAGTAATAATAGGCTGAAGCAGTAGTGCTATGTGTTTGATTGCAGGTGTGTTTGTGTCTGTGGGTTGATATCTCATATACTGAGGTGTGTGCATGTGTGCATGTGCCCATGTGTGCATGTGCCCATGTGTGCATGTGTGCATGTGCCCATGTGTGCATGTGCCCATGTGCCCATGTGCCCATGTGTGCATGTGTGCATGTGCCCATGTGTCCATGTGTGCATGTGCCCATGTGTGCATGTGTGCATGTGTGCATCAGTGGTGACATTGTGTACACATTGTAAACTGTCTTTCCTGTCTTACTCCCACAGGTTCTGGTGGTGCTCTGGTGTCATGCAGCAGGGAACCTGAATCAGCTGCTGTGGATAGTGATAATGATGATACCTGTGTAATGGCACAGGTAGGTGTGCCAGGGTCCGTCATTGGTCAGCCAATTGACACTACACAGCTGTCGACCCCATCAATGTGCACAGTCATCCTGCCAATACATCCTTTGTCACCAATGTCCCTAGGTGATGGACAGGATACAGTGGGCATTGACCAGGGTAATGTGGTACCGGTGGCACATGCATCCCCACACAGCAGCCATGGCCAGGGTCCTGACATGGTACCATACAGGCAGACGTCCATGGGTTCTCGTGGGAGCATCCGTGGGCGTACTGCCCCTGTCAGACGTGCCCACAGAGGTCTTTCAACCTCAGCTATGTTTCGGGCTGTAATGCAGGCACAGTCACTATGGAACGGTACACCAGACAGGGTCTGAGGGAGCTGAGAGCATGTCGCACAGCCATGAGTGACAGTATGCGTGATGTTGTGGCTGCCATCCGCAACTTCATCGAGGTCATTGACAGACGTTGGGGGGACACATTAGATCTGTTCCACAACTACATGTCCATGAGCCAGGGCAATGGTGGACAGTTGAGGCGTCGACGTGGCCGTATGCCAGCAACAACAGCAGCTGGCAGCCATCGTGGACGACAACAGGCCCGCAGCCCGCGGCCGCTCACATAGTGCCAGCAGCAGCCCCAGCAATGCTGGGTCTATGCTGTCATCAGACCGCCCCAGGAGACCATGTGCACGTGGCGCTGGACAGTCCCAATAGGGACGTGTCTCCAGTCACCAACCACCTGCTTCTGATGACAGTACCCGGTCTGGCTTAGTACCTGATACGGTCCGTAGCACCCCTGCCAGGCACAGGTACCATGTCCGTGGCCACAGACAGTGATCTGTATGACCTGGCTGGTACAGTCTGTGGCTGTCCACAAACACCTGTATATGGCAGCCATGAGGTGGGACTGTGTGCATTCATACACACATGCAAAGTGATAACACCTAGGGCTACCGCATACACGCACACACTGCATCAACATTGCCCCACCTTGTACTGCTGTCCCTCACCAACACACACACACACACACACACACACACACACACACATGTCAATTGGTTGTATCAGTGGCAGACTCAGGCATACCAGGTACACACCCTGTGCATATGATGAAACTGTGCCACCTCCTGCAATCTGTAAAATAGGTGCAGGAACAGGTTAACATGGTGCTGATGCACAGGGTGAGTACATACATGTATTGTAATAGTATGATGTTGACAACATTTCAGTGTAATGGTAGCATTGTGGGTATATACCAGCATGCCTGATGCAGTTACAGTATGAATGTCAATGTATTGTTTTTTACACTCATAGTAATTACCACAGTGTTCTGTCTGCACATCTTTGCATACTGGTGGTGAGGCTGTGAAGGGATGGCCACCTACATAGGTAGCACAGGGGATACAACAATGCACATATTGATACTCAATGATGGCCATGTCAACTGCGAGTTGCATGTTGTCCACACACGACTCTGCAATGCAGATGTTTCAGGATGTTGATATCTGTGCAGTACTACACAACAGGTCCAAGGCTCACAAGAGCACACTAGCACTACAAGGTCACACTTCATACCATGCATGACAGCACCAAAACACAGAACTAACTATGACAGGAGGGAGAGTGTCCATACATGTCAAGAATACTGTGATGCCAGGACAGGTAGCATACATCATACTAAGTCTGGAACTGCTGAGTGAGGGCTCAGTGTCTGTTATTTGACATGTGTATTATTACAGGTATGAGCACTTGGGTATCAGGCCAGTTATTCAACATTACAAAGGCACGTGGTCTATACACTTGTGTGGGGTGCGGCTAGACCCAGCCCGTCTGACCTGTGAATGTCTGGGTACTGGCTTATAGTGCCTGCATATATGCACTGTTACTTACTGGAAGTCATACACCTTGTTTGTTGTAGCATAGTCTACATACAGGCCTGCTGATTGTAGCTTTGTTTGTATGCATGTTTGCCTGTTATGTTCCTGAAACACTGATTCCACCTGCAGTGCAGATATACAGTGCCTCTGTGGATCCCTAGTGACATCTGTATTGCTTACTGTACTGATGTCCATGTGTCACTTGACAGAATGTCACTGTTTGTCCTGTTTGCATGTAGCTTGCCTGTAACACATTGCATATGACTTACCTCACATTTGCTCAAGACAACATTCATATATGCCAGCACTAACAAATCAGGAGCACTACACCCTCACATAGTCACCTTGAGTACCTTGTTCCCCATTGGCCCTATGTGTCGTTACTTAGTATGGGAGTCACAATGCTATGGTAGCATATGCAAAGGTCACCTGTCGATGTACTCTCAGGTCCAGTTGGTGAATCTGTGAGTCATGTGGCAATGTTACAGCTGCCTCATGTACACAGACAACCCTCTCCCCTTCCCATACACGTACAACACATGTGAGAGATGCAACCACATAGCCAAACTGGGGGCTAAGCTCTGTTAACACAGCACTGGCATTCCCTGTCAGGTGAAGTGGGATACTACAGTGAATACAGTACCAGTCTCCCATAGACCTGCCACGACCGCATTCCAAACACAGAAACACACAGGTACATTAATGGGCTCTCAGAATAGCATCCTGCCTGAGCAGCTGACACCTGCAAAGCAGACACACAAGCAAACGTTAAGCCAGAGCAGAGCACATGCAACACATAACTCACAAAGCCTGTGTACCAAACAGTCACAGGCCATACGGCTTGACAACACACCTGCTACAGTTGTATGAGGTACCTCTATCATCATGTACACTGAGGTCCTGCTCCCAGGCTGAACAAGGTGACGGTCATGCTGAGCTGCCCGTCGGGCACTATGATCCACCACATAACACAAGCATACCGGTCACTCCAAGACATGTAGAAGTATGACTCAGTCATTGTCTGTGCCAGTGTGTATGACCTCTGACGCACCTCCCTGGACTACATGTTAGGGGACATAGAGGGGCTCTCTGAGCTTGTGGCACAGGCTGGTATGACCCTGGCCTTGAGTAGCATCTCACCCTCACCAAGAATGCTGCTAAAATATGAAGACAGGATCATCAGTTTCTGCAATTAACGTATCTTTCAGTGACATTCAAAGGGAATCCAATGCCTGTTAGTGTGGGATTACATGCTGGACAAGCCACATTGCTTTGCTTGGGACAGCTTGCACCTGTCACCCATGGGCCATTGTATATTGGCAGAGGCTGTTGCTACACACATAGTGCCTTTGTATGCAAAACTGACATTACATAGCCACCTACACAGGTATCACACGGAATAGGACACTAATAGCAATGCTACTCAACAGCAGCAGTGTAAACCTCAAGATGCATGCAGTGGAAACTGTCCTTAGCATGAGGTACAGCAATATCCATGCAGTAACAGACTCCTGGTACAAGGCTCCCAGGTGCACACCATCAGTGCCAGGTCATTCCTGATACCATGCTTGACATCCCATACACATGCACCAAACCAGAACAGGGGGGATGTATCCAAAGGCACCTCAGATACACCCCCCCCCAGGTTGGTGGCACTGCACAAAGCATCAGAGCCTCTCCATGTGCAACACACAGTGGGTTAGACTGCCTTCAGGTTCATAGCCTGGCACACACCACACTCCCATATCCAGGAAACCCACTTGGCCTTCCTGACAACACTGGGAATATGACGGTCTCTACACACACCATTATATGGTTGTACTGCAACTACCCAAACATACAGTGTGAGCATTATTCTAGCTGCAAGACCCTATCTGAAGGGTTCTTATCATTCATTCCCTGCATTGCTATGGAACAAATTGTTACCACTCCCACAAGTGGTGACAACATGCTGCACCTGTTCATCACCAACATGTGGACTATATGCTCCAGACCAATCATGTATCCCTCGCTGGTGGGATGACACCATCTACAACCCACACTGTATAGTCACATACCACATGCAGCCCCTGCACAGAACACCACAGTCATACAGTTGTCTGATGCATATTCCATGTATTCACATGAGGCAGGCTTCAGACATGGGAACTCTTGCAGTTCACAGGTACATATGTGTAGGTGGCACACACATACATCATGTGTGCATTGACATTACTGATATAATGTATGTCGTGCAATACTGGGAACAACACCCCACACAATTGGACAAGCTGTGTGATAAAAATACACATGGCATTTGTAGGATACAAACCCCTACCTAACTATCTTAGATCACTTGTGAGGGTCGCAGTAGCAGAGTGTGCTATTTGCATCACTGGGAGGATTGCTTTCTCCTGCTGTACTGATAGGGTGCTGACATCATCAGTGTTTAGACAGTGGGATATGCAGCATGTGTTGTGTAGTAATAGTTGCCAAAAGTGACATTTCTCATACACATGGAATTGCACACACTACTCCCCCACACACATTCACACACACACTGGGCACTTGCAGGATTCAAACCCCTACCTAACTATGTTATGACACTTGTGAGAGACGCATTAGCAGAGCGCGCTATTTGCATTACTGGGGGGATTGCTTTCTCCTGCTGTACTTATAGGGTGCTGACATAATCAGTGTTTAGACAGTGGAATATGCAGCATGTGTTGTGTAGTAATAGTTGCCAAAAGTGACATTTCTCATACATATGGAATTGCACACACTACTCCCCCACACACATTCACACACACACTGGGTACTTGCAGGATTCAAACTCCTACCTAACTATGTTATGACACTTATGAGAGACGCATTAGCAGAGCACGCTATTTGCATTACTGGGGGGATTGCTTTCTCCTGCTGTACTTATAGGGTGCTGACATCATCAGCGTTTAGACAGTGGAATATGCAGCATGTGTTGTGTAGTAATAGTTGCCAAAAGTGACATTTCTCATACACATGGAATTGCACACACTACTCCCCCACACACATTCACACACACACTGGGTACTTGCAGGATTCAAACCCCTACCTAACTATGTTATGACACTTGTGAGAGAAGCATTAGCAGAGCGCACTATTTGCATTACTGGGGGGAGTGCTTTCTCCTGCTGTACTTATAGGGTGCTGACATCATCAGTGTTTAGACAGTGGAATATGCAGCATGTGTTGTGTAGTAATAGTTGCCAAAAGGGACATTTCTCATACACATGGAATTGCACACACTACTCCCCCACACACATTCACACACACACTGGGCACTTGCAGGATTCAAAACCCTACCCAACTATGTTATAACACTTGTGAGAGACGCATTAGCAGAGCGCGCTATTTGCATTACTGGGGGGAGTGCTTTCTCCTGCTGTACTTATAGGGTGCTGACATCATCAGTGTTTAGACAGTGGAATATGCAGCATGTGTTGTGTAGTAATAGTTGCCAAAAGGGACATTTCTCATACACATGGAATTGCACACACTACTCCCCCACACACATTCACACACACACTGAGCACTTGCAGGATTCAAACCCCTACCTAACTATGTTATGACACTTGTTAGAGATGCAGTAGCAGAGCACGCTATTCACATTACTGGGTATAATTTTTGCTTCTGACATATGTATAGTGTGCTGACATCATTATGGATGAAGAGGTATGTACATCTGTGACTATCCATCAGTACAGGGGAGAGCATATCTATGCATTAACTTTGCACAGGCACAGTGGCCTACTGTACTGTGGAGGCAGACGCCAAATACACTGTAGATAGCCTTCTGTATTCCCTAGGGACAACAGTCAAGTATTGCACTCTGCGGCTATATGTTTACCTGTCAGATGCAAGTATCTGTTGCTCATATACTGTTTGTGGGTCTTTATTGCCATAGGCTTCCCTATCTCTATAAACAATATGTGTACTGTGGGAGATGTTTGTATATGAGTGGGATCCAGTACTTTACTTATGTCTCTGTTGTAACTTCACTGTGTGCACTGGGCAGATGTCTGTATTGTGGGAGGTTCCTGTGTTAACACATAAAAATGCCAGATATGTGTGTGCAACTGCTGAACTGTGACATGGCCTAAGTGTGTGAGCATGCCCAGTTTGCAGTTTGTATGGCTTCTTGACTGCCACGTCTCATTTATCTAGGTGTGTGAGCATGCCCAGTGTGACCTTTCCTTATGTTGGGATCTGTGGACCACCACATTTCTGTTTGTGTGTGGACGCCATCTATATATCACATGTACAGTTGAGTGTTGGACATCAGGTTTTGTTCTTACTGCCCAACTGCTTTGTGTCTGAACCTAACAGGCATTATGCTGTGCCTGCAGGGTCACCATGGGATAGTTTGCATACAGTTGTCATCATCCTTTCCTGCTGACTAAACAGTTGTATTGTCGTATAGTGTACTGGTGCAGAACTTTCACTGTGGTGGACAGTATAATCTGTTTCAGTCCTATCACTGCTTGTAATATTTATAGTGAGCACACCAGACTGGTTGAGGGCCAGTTGTGCAGATATGACCATGTTGTATTTTGTTCAGATATGGACAGTATAGTACATGATTGTCCGACATTGTTAATGTATTCCACAACTTGTGTGGACAGTGACAAACAATGGCCATGTGCCCTAGTCCATTTGTAATGCTAGTCAGAGAGTGTTTGTCCTTCAACACACATTTACTGGTGTTTGCCATGACATATGTCACGGTTAGTGTGCTGTGCCTCTGTCTACCTGTGACATACAGATAATACCCAGGGTACACCTACCATCTCCCATCCAGTCATCATGATTCCTCTGGATGACAGTCACTGAGGGACTCCCTGGATATCCTGTAGTGGGAGTTTAGTCGTGGGTGGAGTGAGCTTCTGGGTTATGGACCAAGCATGTCCTGTTTATGTCTGTGCTGGGGTTCAGACCTGTCAGCTGCATAGGTCACCAGCATTCATTGTTTACATGGTGCCAAATGTCCATTGATACCAGGTTGGTCATGGCTCTATACATCAGGCACAGTTCACCTCCAGCCAGGCAGTATGGCACTGTGTGGAGCCTCAGTTTCTTTACTCAGGCAACACATGGCATCTGTTACAGCTCTGCAATCCTCATGGTGGGGTATTTGTGTGGTCTTTCCAGTTGCTGCAGGTGTCTGCTATGGTACATCCCTGAAGGGCCATTGTACACAATTGTGAGGCTGCTGATGGATGACTGGAGAGGCACATTGACCTACCCTAACCAAGCTGTGCTTACCTTCATGATTAGGTGGGTATATGGTATGTCTCTGTAACCACTACAGACACATGGTTGTCACATGCAGGATATCTATCACCTTGTGTCCCCAGGTCTCTTACTGCTCCCGATGTACTTACTGGGTTAAAACCTATGTGGTAATTTCTGGCCATGTACTGTGTTTCCACAGGGGTTGACTATACACTATTCTGCATTTAGCTTGTTGACATGGCTGTGGCACCACTTGTGTGTTTCTATGTGTGCCTTTTGTAGGTTGCTTGTGTCAGCTGGAGGGTCCGATATGGTGGCCAGTTTGTAGTCCTCTGCAAACCTGTTCAGACAGAGTCCGTCCATGTTGGCCTGTACCTATGTGACGCATATAGCATACAAGAGAGGTCCCAGGACCATGCCTTGTGGGATGCCAGTTGTACCTGGTTTGCAGTCTGCCATGGCTACAGCATGTCTGCCAGGTCAGTTCTGTCCTTGAGCTGGTTTGCAACCCATCTACTTGCATAGGGGTTTATAGTTAGGCTGGTGAGCTTATCTGTACCGCCAATTAGGGTATTGTATGGAAGGGTTTAGCAAGGTCCAGATAGGCTGTGTGATCAACATTCCCCACATCAATGGGCTTGGTGCATGTTTCACATGAGTCAGACATGTGTAAGGGGCAGGATCTGCCTTATGACAGCCACACTGGGTAGGGTCCAATGTCTGTACGTACCCAATGTTGTTATTCCCGGGATCCATGATCATCCTCTCCATTACTTTGCCAACCTAGATAGTCGGGGTTGAGGGGTGATAGTTTGCAGTATCCATTCAGGCACCCCCTTTGTGGTGTGGGACCACTGTTGCTGTACACTGCTCTTTGGGTACATATCCTGTGGTAGGACTGATAGTGTGCAGTAATGCTATCTGCTGTTTCATTCTTCTTACAGTACTTGTTGGACACAACCCAGGACACCATCTGGTACCATTGATGCTGTGTGCTGTGCTTTGTGGATGCTGGCTGTTACCTCAGCATCTGCAATGTCAGGGGGCCAGCACTCTCCTGGGATAGATATTTGGCAGTTAGGTGCTGGTGGGGAGGTTGGAAGGAATCTGTTCGGTAGGCTGTTGGCAATGTGTGTGGGTTTGGTGTATTGTTTGTGATATTAGAGTGCTGTAGAGCATATCTGTGGATTATCACCATGGTTCCTACCATCAGGTAGGACAGCTGTGTGATAATTCTTTGTGTCCTGCACAATTTGTATCATCATAGGTTCATAGGTTCATACTAGGCTATCTGCCCTGGCCTTGTTTGAGCATGGACAGACTGTGTGTGGGTCTCAACATCCCTTGCAATGTGCATATTATGCCCACGTAGAGTTTACTTTTCTAGATGTGATGCAGGGATGGCCCCCAGTGTACACCTACTATCTCCCATGCACTTCACCGGATTTCTCTTGTTGAGTTTGTGTGTGGAGCTCAGCCTATCATGGACTGGGATTCTGTTCCAGAGTGTCAGGAGACTCTGGGTTATGGATCTGTCCCTCCAGCACATCCTATTAATCTATGTGTGGAGGTTCGGATATCTCACTGTGGTGTGTCTGCTGGATTTGGGGTTTCTGCAGTGGAGCATGTCCATTCATTCTGGATTGGACATGGCCTTGTACATCAGGCATACATCACCTCTGACTGTGCAGTATGCTTCTGAATTGAGCTGTGGTTTCTTCAGCCAGGCTGCAGATGTCCAATGTTTGGACCCTTTATCCTGTTGGTGGGGTACATTTGGGGTCTTTCTGACTGCTGCATGTGTAAGGTAAGGTACATCCGAACTGGGGCATTGTTGTCACATATGGGCCTGATAAGGGAAAAGTATGGGGGCACAGTGACCTCTGTAGCTCTACATGTGCATCCTTTCATATTAAGGTGAGCAATATAGCAGGTCTTCCTGGCCACCTTGGCAATGTGAGTGTCACATGACAGGTTACCACCCACTTGTGTCCCTAGGTCCATGATTACTTCTTCTATACATAATGGATTGCCACCTATGTCATACTTTGTGTGTGCCTTGTTTGGTATTTGTTGAGACATTCATACTCTGAAGTGCCTCCAGGAAGGCTGGCTGGGTTACCTGGGTTTGTGTGCGTGGTCTGTAGCAGGCTTCAAATAGGTACACAGTTTGAGACAGTGTTACTTGCCCGTGGATAGTCCATGCTGCTTCTTGCTGTGGTACCAACCTGGGGGTGTGGTTATTCTTGCTAATTACTGGTAGCCACACTCCTATTGTCATGTGTTCCATGTTTTGGAGCTGTAGAGCATGGTATGAGGCATAACCTGGTAGTATTAGGGTGCTCTTCTGGGCCTTACCCAGGTTTCTGTTACAGAACACATATTACCATTCTCCATGATGTGGTGTGTTTGGTCTGCATGCACCTTGCAGGTTAGACTTCTGCCGTTGGGTAGCATTACGTCCAGGTTATTATCCCTTGTGCTACCTATGGTGGGTTTGTGTTTCCAGACTTACCTATTCCAGGCACAGTGGGGGTGACAACAGCCTTTGCCAGTATCTACACAGCCAGGTGTGCTGGGTGCGTGCCATCCCTAGCAGGTGGGGCATCATGTCTTGCTCGGCATGTCAGCCATGTGTTCCCCCTTGCTAACAGCAATACCTCAGCCAATTATTGTACTTGATCTTGTTGTCTTCATAGTGTGGCATCATGCTTGGTGAGGGTGAGATGTTAGGTTGGGTCTTCATGTTTGCATATACTAGATGGTGTTACATTGCTTAACACATGGCAATCATGCTTCAGGTGGTGCTGCAGGGCTGCCTCTGTCGGATACACATACTACACTCCCTGTACATGTTTGAGAGCAGGTTGTGTCATGTTAGGCATCCCTGTTACTATATGGGTGAGTCAGAGAGGGGTATCATTCCCAGGGTTCCTACTGAGCCAGTGTATGTGCTATGTGTTGCCTCTTTGCCAAGGCCAGGGCATACTGGGCACGCCTCCTTCTGCCTAATGGGGCAGGCTCAGGTTGTTCCTCCTCCGAGTCACGCTCTGCCTGTGATGGCCTTGGCAATGGTGGGGGGCTGTTTGTCCCGACCCTATGCTGGTCCTGCTGCAGCTGTTTTCGCAGGATCATATTATGTAGCATAGCACATACCATGACAATTTGGGTACATGTAGTTGGTGAGTACTGCAAGGCTCCACCAGATGTGTCCAGGCACCGGAACCGTGACTTGAGCAGCCCAAACACACGCTCTATTACATTACGTGTTTGTGCGTGTGCCTCATTATGGCGTTCCTGTTCAGGTGTGTGTGCGTTTCTGATGGGTGTCATCAGCCACCGCTCTAGTGCATAACCTGCATCCCCCACTAGGTGACCATGTGGGATGTCCCCATTGGCAAATGTCTGGTACAGCTGCGTCAAATGCCAGATATGGGAATCATGGTAGCTCCCAGGGCAGCCAGCACACACATTCATTATTATGCCCTGGGCATCACACACGACCTGGCAGTTGATGGAGGGGAAGCCCTTGCGGTTAATGTAGGCCCTACCCCGCTCACCGGCTGGTGCTTTGATGCATATGTGCGTGCAGTCTATTGCACCCACTACCTCAGGGTATTCCTCTATTTGCTGGAAGAGACGCATATTGCTGGCCAATACCCCACGGGTATTGTGGAAATATACATGCTCACCGACGTGCTGACATGGCATCCAGGAACTGGTGCAGTACCCTGGAGGCTGATGCCTGTGATATCCCCATCATATCACCAGTTGGTCTCTGGAAGGTACCTGTTGCTAGTATTCTTAGGCCAACACATACCTTGGTTTCCACTGGGATGGGTTCCCCTCTGTTGGTTCTGTGTGTGAGGCGTGGCCTGCACAACTCAACAATTTGCTGCAGGAGGTCTCTGTCCACTCTATAACGCTCCACTATCTCCAGCTCATGTAACCCCTGGTAGGTGATCCTGGGCCTGTACACTATTCTCTGTCTCCTCACTGTAGGTTGTCTGGCAGTATTTCCATTGTCACCACCCTCAGCAAGTCTCCTATGTCTCCTTATGACAGCTATGGCAGCCCCTAGCATGTTTGGTCTGAGTGCAGCTTTTTCAGTTTTCACTTCTACTAGCTTACTCCTGTCTTGCAGTGTCTCTTGAGAGAAACATACTGCAATGCTGTTTGCAGTGTTTTAAGTGCTGGGCTGGGCTTGTATTCTGCCTGTGTAATTTCCTCCTTCTAATTGTTTTCACCTGCTACCTCTACAAGTATTCCCTGCTAGTTTCCTACTATTTCTTCTGCTTCTTTTTTCCTCTTTGTTTCCTCAGGGGGGAGCAGCGCGCATACCAGCGAAAACACGCTCACAGTGGCTACCACGCGCGCACACATGCTTACACCGACTAGAATCTGCTTATTCGGGTTAAAACGCGCGCACACCAGCGCAAACAGGTTTACAGATCTTTAAACAGGCTCCTACATCCTTACTCTGCCTTACACGCACGCACCCTGTCTTACTCGCGGCTCCCAGCGTGCACACGCGTGCATGCACGCACAGCAAGAAACTTTGGTGTTGGCCACAGTGTACACCTTCCATTTCTTGACTTTCCCATGCTTATCTGTTGACACTCCTCTTTTTATGCTGTGTGATTGACATCTTTCACATACCACTTTGCTCCAATGAGCTTGATTTCTTCATGACATTCCCCCCTGTGATGTCACCTATCTCCTACTCTGTTACTCCCCCTTATCTAACTCTTACACTACACGGAATGTGCTCATTTGCTATGTGACAGTGTGATTCACTATCCTACCACTCATTTACATAGGATTGCCTACTAATGCTTAGTTACATGTCTTACACTCAGCTTCCCCCCTTAGCAACCACTAGACGATGGCCATGTTGTTTTTGGTCTGCTAGTCCCTGCATTGCAAATCCATGCATTACATAAAACCCACATTTGTGGGTTTCAAACCTTTATTTTTCTGTTTTATATAGCGCAGCCCATTTGTGCGGGGCTGCGCTGCATTTAAACATCGCCGATCTCCGAAAAAAAAAATATATTTTATTTCATGTTTGCATCGGGTTAACATGCCAATGGCCACATATTTGGCCATTGGCATGCTGGCTGCAACATTTGCACACTTTATTTGGAGCTGTCATGGCTCTGTTGTGTTATTTGCAGTAACGTACTCAGTTGTCAACTGAGTACTTTTCTGCACCTAACACGACTCTTACATGGGCTGGTTTCAACTTTGTGGATCGCTAATCTACCTCATTTACATGCCTTTTGGCTGCAAGTGGGGTGATTAGCATATCCACGCCCTGCCCGTGTAAGAGTCGTTTTAGCTGTCTCTTACACGGGATTTCGGGCTGTTCCTGGATCGCGATAGCTGCATGGAGTCTTACACGACTCTTAGACTCTGTGCAAGCCATCATGAATCCTGCCCATAATTTTGCTTATTATTTATTATTTACTTCCACTATATATTTGTAACCTTATGTTAATAGTAGATTCTGTCTTTTCTGTCCTTTAAAACTCCCGATAATTAGCTATTATCTGTAACTTTACTTTTTTATAATGTTTTTCTGTTTCTGTGTAAAACAAGTATTGATTGACTGTTATCCGACATTTTTTGTAATATATCTAATGTGACTTTATCATGTCTCATTGGAGCTTTCCTCCTTCTGCCTTCAGTGAAAATGGGCTCTACTTAGGTAGACCATTCCATTCAATAAACCCAAATTAATAATTTTAAGGTTATTTAAACACAGCCCACAATATTCAGAGCCATTCAGCTCAGGTTTACCAGCACTAGATGAAATATACAGAAACCTGAAGACAGATATTTACAATTTAGGTTAAGCTCCAGCCAATTTCAACACGTACAACTCTAAGCCTTAAGAAGCATCTCTTGAAAACAAATTGAGTATAAGTGACATATGTATCTGGATATCATTAGTATAATGACCTAGCCAGCTCATCCCTATAATACTCCTCAACCACATTATCAGTGAAGAAGCCAATATCAAACCCCATGGCACTGCTCATGTCAGTTGTCAAAAGGACAGGGAGCAAATTCCTTCTGAAGAAGAGGCCACGGAGACATCAAGCATATGAAAGCACACGTTTCAGAATCTCTTCTGACAAATGAAAAGGAAAGCTCTACAGCTTAAAGATATTTTTGTTTCCTGCCATCATAGGTTCATACTAGGCTATCTGCCCTAGGGCATTTATAAGCCTAGCCAGAGTGTGTGTGGCTTTCACCACCCCTTAGGATGAGAATACTATACCCATTAGTTTGCTGTGCCTCTGTCCAGCAGTGACACAGAGATGATTCCCGGGGTAAACCTACGATCTCACATCCACTCGTCAAGATTTCTCTTGAACAGAGTCAGTGAGGGGCTCTGCCTCACATGGACTGGGATTCTGTTCCATAGTGTAGGGAGTCTCTGGGTGAATAATCTGTCCCTCCAGCATGTCCTATTTATATCCGTGTTGAGGTTTAAGTCTCTTGCTCTCGTGGCTCTGGTGGATTTGGATTTTTTGAGGTGGAGCATGTCCATTAATTCTGGGTTGGACATGGCCTTGTATGTCAGGCACAGATCACCTCTGAGCAGACGGTATGCGACTGAATAGAGCTGGAGTTTCTTCAGTCGGGCAGCGTATGACATATGTTTGAGCCCTTTATCCTTTTGGTGAGGAACTTTTGGGGTCTTTCCAACTGCTGCAGGTGTCGGGTAAGGTACATTCCGAATGGGGCGTTGTACTCAATCATTGGTCTGATAAGTGAAGAGTACAGGGGTACAATGACCTCTCCTGATCTGGATGTGAATCCCTTCATGATCAGGTGGGCAATGTAGAAGGTCTTCCTAACCACTTTGGCAATGTGAGTGTCAAAAGAGAGGTTACTGTCAACTTGGGTCCCCAGGTCCCTGATAACTTCTTCCGTGTTTAATGGATTACCACCTATGTGGTAATTAGGGGTTACCTTGTTTTTCCCAAAAGGTATGACTATACATTTTTTGACATTTAGCTTAAGACCATGGCTCTGGCACCAGTTATCCATTTCTATGAGACCTCTCTGGAGGATGTCTGTGTCTGATGGAGTGTCAATTATGGTGCCCAGTTTGCAGTCATCTGCAAATTTTGTAAGCCACAATCCCCCTATGTTTGCCTGCACTTCAGAAAAATAAATGCCGAACAAGAGGGGACATCATTCAAGATCATGACATGAAATCTCTTGGTTTAGTCCCACGTCTGGAAGCTGGGCTAGAAGGGACAATTGAACCATTGAGACTATGGGTGGTTTAGTAAGTCTCAAGTTCGTGAACAACTATCCTTTCAACCACCTGACTAGGAAGAAATGTGGATTAACCATATGACTCTAAAGATCGTTTCATTATGAGGGGTACCGCAGTCACATTTAAGACAACAGGAATAACAACTTCTCCCTTAAAAGTTCCACTAACATGGCAGGCAACCTAGTGACAGCACAAAGGAGCCAGAATCTAAACCAAATTAGGCTGACTGCTGCTTTCTCTTAAATTTAGTGGTATGTTCAAAATGTGTTAAGTAGAAGTTGGTCTAGATATGGTGCACCTATGACCTCAAAATAGATCATTGTAATTCCCTTTCAGTCAGATATAAGAAACAGTGCCCTGTAGCTGACATCTTATATTCAAGAAGTAATCAAATTCTTCCTGCATTTCCTATGAAACAAAACTGTACAGAAAGTTGTGTAGACAAAC
Source organism: Protopterus annectens (assembly GCF_019279795.1). Classification (NCBI taxonomy): domain Eukaryota; kingdom Metazoa; phylum Chordata; order Ceratodontiformes; family Protopteridae; genus Protopterus; species Protopterus annectens. Next base: position 643,845,608 of record NC_056746.1, on the reverse strand, counting down.
TAAATTTTACAATCACAAACTAGATTGTGCAATCTTTCCATAATCTGGAAGAGGTTTGAAGGTCAATGTTTAAAGACAGTATCTTTCTTGGAATAAAAAAATGAATTTTATATGACATTGCTGATTTATAAGTATGTGATGAGATATCAAACTAAATCATAACTCAGACTGATGCCTTCCACCTATTATCTAACGTTTGCCTTTTCTCCAGTCTCCTTAAGGGATTTATGCTACAAGACAGCTGTAGAGTACCAAGAGAAAGTTAATACACTACAATGGTTACTGTCCAATCTGAGATCCTACAGCTACGCCTTTATATAATGCAACAAGAGTTTCAGTCCAGGTACTCAGCCAGAGACATTAGCAAGCCCAAATTTCTACTATTAGGCCAGCCAGTAAAAAAAAAAAAGTCACTTGACACAGCACTGGACAATCTCTGAAAGTGCAAACCTGCTTAAGGGAGTCATAACAATTAAGGTAGCTATTGATTAGAGAATACATGTCTGACGATGGACAAAAATACTTCAGGCTGTATTTTTATAAAACTGGCCCTTTGACAGTAGGATTTATCCAAAGCTTTCCAGTTTGAAAATCCGGATTTTGAATACTGATATTGCAATGTGTGTCAGCTATGGGAAACCCCACTGGAGCTACATATAACATACCTGTGAAATCCTATGTTCTCAAAATTTCTACATAAAATTAAAGCAATTTGAGTGAAAAACCAACCTCTACATGGAGAATGAATTTTGGGTTGGAGGTTCTCGGCTTAAAGAGTGTGGCCATTTGACACCATTTTTTTTTCATTTTGTACATGAGGTCAGGGTGTCACATCAACGGTGACCATCATCTAGAGTCAATGTTCACACTACTGGGCAGCTAGCCCTGCTGCAGTTGTTTTTCTGTATCATGCACATACATGCATGCACACTCACATCTACAGCCAGTTTAGAGTGTCCAATCCACCTATTGCATATCTTTGGAATGTGGAAGGAAACCAGAACACCCATAGAAAACCCATGTGGACACAGAGAGGAAACTGAGATTCCACAGAGACTGCACCTCAGCTGAGAAATTAACTAGATAACATTTTGCTGTGAGGTGACAATGCTACCTGCTGTATTACTGTGCCATCCTGCAGAGGCTGTACAGCTCTAACTTTCAAAACATGCACTTTCAAAATGCTACAGTATAAATCAGATCAGATTTCAGTATTTCAGGGTCAGTAAAATGTAGCTCAGGCAATTCAGATTTACCTAACTAAAATCGAACTGAACAGAGTCAAGTCTGACAAATTATCTGAGTGAGGGAACAATGCAAGTAGTATTATGTTACCATTTGAACCATGGCAAACAAATTATCTGTCTCTGAATGAGCATTTCAAGTGCTATTCTGTTACCATTGCATTCTTCAGAAATGAAATGTTCAGCAGTGCTTCACTGACTGGACATTCCACACTGTAAATGGAAATGGAATAATATATAAGTAAAGGGCATTGCTGGGGCTTACCACTCTCTATTACTTACAATTTTAGTTTTGAAAAAAGTGCATTTTTTAAATGTCAAACTTTCTGTTGATAGAATGTTTTGAGTACAACATTTCTGATCAAGAAGACTGATTGACTAGTGAGCAAGGTGAACATGGGAGATACCTGTACAAAACCCAACTCGTCTATCAGCTGGAGAATGCCTGAGGAAATACTAAGAATTAGTAGTTGATCTCAGCATAAAACACCTGCACAATCTATTACAAATGTTACTTAGAAATATGTTACCTTCAGCCGGTGTACTGCAGGGGGACAGCCAAAGAATTCTACTGCTTGCACATCAGTTTGTCTTTAAAACAAGGGGTAAATCTTGCTCCCCATCACAAAGCCTAGGACTGTGGAGTGCCAAGTATCATGCTTACACACTGCTGTCTCAAACAACCCAACAATTTTAGCCAACTAGATAATGGTTATGCATAGTCTAGCTTACCATCTGTAACAAGACTGACAGTATCTCTTGTTTTCAACCTTTTAACATTACTTCATTAATAGTCAGATGCTGTAAAATTGCACTACACTATTATATTAATCTCAGAAAACCTTGGTTATTTAATTTCCTAAACTCTCCAACATATAAACTCATACCAACTGCTTCCCCATCTGGCCTGTCCATTCCTTCCTATGTATCTAATATCTACTTCTCCTGTTTTTGCTGTAGTGTAGTAGCTCTTCATGTTCTGCAATGTCATCTCTTTTCACTGCTAAAATTTGCTTCCACACTTGTATATACTATAGCTGTTCTTTTGGATGGACCACATTCACCTCAAGGATAACATCTGTATTATGTATTATATACTCCTGATCCTGCAAATGGTCAACTTTGATCAGTGCTCTACTCCAGTAAACAAAAATAAATAAATAAATAAATAAACACTGGTCATGCAACATTTTATAGCTATGCAAACTGGTGCAGAATATATGTATATGTATATATATATATATATATATATATATATGTATATATATATATATATATATATATATATATATATATATATATATATATACATACATACATACACACACACTATATATATATATATACATACATATAGATCTATGCCGTTGATTGAGCTTTCAGAAACTTGAAATTCATATCGACAAGATGATATGATCGAATTTCTGAAAACTCGAACATTTAAACAAAATGTATCTTTTTTATGGTATGCTAATTATCTATATTAACTCTTAGATCACACCACATTGAGGAAAATGATAAAGTTCCCAATCCTCACTGTACTGCAATCTCCATTCAAAGGCTTCGAGTTTTCAGAAATTCGTTCATATCATCTTGCCGATATGAATTTTGAGTGTCTGAAAACTTGATCAACTGATAGAGATCCATATATAGATAGATAGATATAGATATATATATATATATATATATATATATATATATATATATATACACACACACACACACACACACACACACACACACACACACACACACACACACACACACACACACACACACACATGGTCTCTCTTACAGCATACTATTACCCTTGGCATTGAGTGTCACTGTGCAATAACACAAGGTTAGAGAAAGTATAAGGAATGACATCTGCTGTGCAGTGAAAGAATTTCAAACTAAAACTTTTTATCATTGACTGAATGTCTGATTCTTGCATAGAACCATAGCATGTCTTATCTGTGAGCATTGGTTATCTGAGAGAATCTGGGAGGCACAAATAATTGTTTCTTCCTTTACTTTAGTATCTAGCAGCTAACTCTCTAAATTCTTAACCACGCATTTAAATCTCTGCTTACTCTTCCTGGGCTTGTGTACTACTCCCTGCAATTCACCTTTTCTATCTTTCAGCTTCTATTTTATGCAGTTATACTCACACAGTTGATTTTCTCTGGAAATCTTTTTACCTTTTGCAATACTTTCCTGGGCTTGTGTACTGCCCCTTGTAATTCATTTTTTTCTCCTTTTCAGCTTCTATTTTACACTGTTACACTCACACAGTTAATTATCTCTGGAAGCTTTTTTTACCTTTTGCCATAGCCAAAGCTTTACTGATTGTTTTTTTCTGCATTATTACTTTGTTTATTCAGTGGTTGTGCCCTGCTCCATTTGCCCTTGCTACTCTTTATGTTCACTCTGTTCCCCTACCCTACCCACAATTCCCACCCACTCCCTCCTAGTCTGCATTTAAAATATCCCAGCTCTAACCCTACACTTCTTCCAACCTATGCGTGCATCAAAACAATCAGAACATAACCCAATCACAGTTGCCCTACAGTTAACATCTCCTATTCATTTACTTAAAGTACTGCTACTCATCATTTCCTTTTAGAAGTTATACACTTCTTTTCCTAAATTTCAATCTTAGAAGCATATGCAGTAAAGTCCAGGACATATATGCTTGTACTGCCACATATTTTCCAGATGTAATTATAGCTACAGAAACATGTCTGAAAAAAGACATAATTGACAATGAAATTACCTTATCTGGTTTCAGTATAATTAGGCTTGACATGAAAAATAAGAGAGCAGGCAGAATAACCATCATCTACAATTATTCCCTAAACATAACCACATATGCACAGGAGATACAACTGTTTAATAATGTGAAACTCCTTATATCACATTTCAAAATCAGTAATAGGAAAATGCTTTGTTTAGCAACCATATATATCCTACCAGGCAAAAACATTACCACAGTGAAATATATCCTATACTGGATATCTCACCATATACAGCACGAAAAAATAATGTTAGGAGACTTAAATCTCGCCTTTCTGACTTTGTCTCCAAACCATCCAACCTGAGCTGACCCTCTAATATATTGATTCCTAATCCTGTCCATCCTCATCACACCCAGTGCAACTCTTAACATCTTTAACTGTGCCACGTCCAACTCTGACTCTTGCCTTTTTGTCAGTGCCACCATCTCCAACCCATATAACATAGCTGGTCTCACTACCGTCTTGTAAACCTTTCCTTTCAGCCTTACTGGTACCTGTCTGTCACAAATCACTCCTGACACACTTCTCCACCTATTCCACCCTGCCTGTACTCTCTTCTTCATCTCCCTTCCACACTTACCATTAGTCTGAACTGTTGACCCAAGTATTTAAACTCATCCACCTTTGCCAACTCTACTCCCTGCATCCTCATCATTCCTCTATCCTCCCTCTCATTCACACACATATATTCTGTCTTAGTCCTGCTGACCTTCATTTCTCTCCTCTCTAGAGCATATCTCCACCTCTCCAGGGTCTCCTTAACCTGGTCCCTACTCTCACTACAGATCACAATGTCATCTGCAACATCATAGTCCTCGGGGCCTCCTGTCTGATCTCATCTGTCAACCTGCCCATCACCACTGCAAATAAAAAACTGCTCACAGCTGATCCTTGATGTAATCCCACCTCCACCTTAAATGCATCCACCACTCCCACCACAGACCTCACCACTGTCACACTACCCTTGTACATATCCTGTCCCACTCTTACATACTTCTCTGCCACTCCCAACTTCCTCATACAATACCACAACTCCTCTCTAGATACCCTGTCATCTGCTTTCTCTCTGTCCACAAAGACACAATGCAACTCCTTCTGACCTTCTCTATATTTCTCCATCAACACTCTCAGAGCAAACATTGCATCTGTAGTGCTCTTTCCTGGCATGAAACCATACTGCTGACCACTAATCATCATCTCCCTTCTTAACCTAGCTTCCACTACTCTTTCCCATAACTTAAAGCTGTGACTGATCAATTTTATCCCTCTGTAGTTACTACAACTCTGCACATCACTCTTATTCTTAAAGATAGGTACCAAAACACTTTTTCTCCACTCCTCAGGCATCCTCTGACTTTCCAAGATTTCATTAAACAATCTGGTTAAAAACTCCACTGCCATTTCTCCTAAGCACCTCCATGCTTTCACTGGTATGTCATCCGGGCCAACAGCCTTTCCATTCTTCATTCTCTTCATAGCTGTCCTTATTTTCTCCTTGCTAATCTGTTTCACTTTCTGATTCACTATCCCCACATCATCCAACATTTTCTCTCTCTCATTCTCTTCATTCATCGGCCCCTCAAAGTACTCTTTCCATGTGCTCAACACACTCTCCTCACTTGCATGTTTCCCTCACTATCCTTTATCACCTTTACCTGCTGCACATCTTTCCCAGCTTGGTCCCTCTGTCTAGCCAATTGGTACAGGTCCTTTTCTTCCCCTTTAGTGTCCAACCTTTCATACAACTCTCCACACAGTTTAACAAATAGTTTATACAGACTATATTGTCCCTCATGAACATTAATGCTTCCTCTACCCTCCCAGTACCAGCAGACTCTGCTAAATATCCTCAGCTATTTGACTTCAGCCCAATACCTACCTCCACTATTAAAAAGTTCCTACATAAGCTAAAACCAACCACCCTAGCACCCTAGCTGCTGACCAGCTCCCCTCAGACTACATAAAAATGGCTGCAGATGCAATTGCTTTTCCAGTCTCTATATTGATAAACAGATTTATATCCAAAACATATGTTCCTTCCATCTGGAAACAATCCATTCCTATGCCTTTACACTGGTGGAACATCTATAGAGTGTAATAACTACAGGCCCATTGCAGTCCTCTCTCCCTTATCAAAATAATTGAAAAATGTATTCATATGCAGCTTTTACATCATCTAAATTCAAATAATCTGTTCTCAGAAACACAGCATGGTTTCAGATCCCACCACAGCACAACCACCACCTTTACCAATGCTATAAACCAGCATAGGAACAATGATAACCAAGTGTCAACTGTGTCCCTAAACTTATCCAAAGCCTTTGACACTGTAACACCGATATTTCCTCGCTGAACTTTTTCTATAGGTTTATCTCAATCCTCGCTTCAGTGGTTCCTTAGTTAACTATCTGGAAGGCAGCAAACTATCAAATGGCAGTAGGACCTCTCTTCCTCTCTTTCTATTACCATAGCTGTCCCCCAAGGCTATATACTCGGACTCCTTTTAAATATTTTTATAAACAAGCTTCACACAGCTATAAACCAAGCAAATATAGTACAATATGCAGATGATTCATCTTTAATATGCACAGCCCCCACAATATCCAGAATACAAGAAACCACCTAAATTCTTTTTCTTCACTCGAAACCTTGTCGAAAAAATTCAAATCTACTCCTTAATCCCAATAAAACAAAACTAATGCTCTTTACAACAAAACATTATCTCCATCAAAAACAATCTAACTTGGTTACATCAGCAAATAATACTAAAATTGAGGTAGTACCAAAGATTATATTACTGGGCATTGTAATAGTTGACAATCTTAAATTTGATCAATATATCCTTCAAACAATTAAAAAAAAACACCAGAAACTTAGCTCCCTTCACAGGCAAAACAATACCTTACTGACCCACAAGAAATACCCTATAGCCCCATCCTATTTGATTCCAACCCTCTTATTTGCCTCACCTGTCCTTACAGAACTAAGCTCTACACTAAAATCCAAACCAGCCTCTAGTTACAACAAATTAGCTAAATTTGCATCACTACACACTGAGCTCACTACTGCCGAGCTTTAAAGCAGCTAAACTGGCCAGAACTTAACAACTACATAACTTACTCTCAGCTAGTTATGACATACAAACTGATATTTTCCTGAGCAATGTCCTGCATTAAAAAACATATTATTGACTATACCCCCACAAGAGACCTCTGTTCTGGTGATAAATTTCTACTAATCACTACTAAAGCAAATCATTTATTCTGGGATTGAGTATTACTCATGTTACATCTCCAAACTCTGGACACAATCTCTACACTAGTAGAAATGATTAACAAACTCCCAAGCTATAAAATCCAGCTCAAACAATACCTTACCCAGTCCTGGTCATGCTCATGTTCATCACCAGGTTGAAACGTATAGCGAGAGCACAAAATTCTTATTTCTTATCATTAACTTTTTGCACTCCTCTGCTTAAATCATTACATACCTGACAACTTTCCCTCATGCACTTGAGTTAATAGATCCCTTTTCACCCCCACTTAAACAACACTTCTCATCTTGTTTTTTTTTCTAACTGACCCAATCCACTGCTCTACCCTTCTCATGCATCTCCTGTATACCTAATTTATAAACCTTCTAGATCACACCAGTTTGGAACAGGCAGCCTAAATAGTACCTAATCCTATACCATGCTCTCTTGCTTATCTGTTATTAACACTATTCTACTATAAACAACTAATACCTTCCATCCCCTCCTACATAATTTTGTAACTAACTTCATTATATCTCTTGAACTCTTTGCAAACCCGTACAATACTAAAATCTCTTTTCCTACATAATTGTATAACTTACTTCATTACGTATCTTTAACTCCTTGCAACCTTTCTTTACTGAAATGTAAGCACACTAAACTTCTTTACAATAATGTTTCCTTTCTGCAGTATCAATCCATTTACTTTTGCAAGATTTTACAGCTGGAACAACTGTACAGACCTATAGTTGTTGATGTAAATACTTTACTGTATATACTTGTCTTGCGTTTATATTTGTTGTTTCATGAGAAATGTAACTGTTTTTTTTCTGTCTGAAACACACTTGTTATATAAATGTACTGTGGTTGAGCTTTACTCCCCAGGTCTTCGCTGAAAATAAGCTTACAACATCCATATGGAGTGCTTGGGGTTTTAATGTTGAATTTGTATGAGATCAGTATAATGCTGGTATTTGAGAATATGCTGTTTCCCTAGTATTCTGCAATCTTGAAATTGGTATATTTAATTAACGTAGGTTTGGGGGCACACACCTCCTGCAAAAATATTGTTTTTTGTTTGTATGGTTAGAGATTTTGTGTAGGTGGATGGAAATATTGTTATTGGCATTATTTTGTCAACATTTTAGGTCATTTTAGGTCAACATTTTTCATGTCGACTTTTTTTAGGTTTAGATCTTTTTAAGTAGACTCCACCCAAAAAAAAAAAAAATATATATATATATATATATATATATATATATATATATATATATATATATATATGTATGCTCATAGGATCATAGGAAGCTACTTGGCTAATGGACCTAGGTCCCTTACAAGCCTAGCCAAGTTCTGCCCTTGTTTCCATGATCAGCATCTATTGCCCCTGTCCAAGACAGACACAGGTGGAACCCCACGGGGTGAATTTATGGTTACCCATCCAATCGTCCAGGTTGTGCTTGAAGATGGCCAAAGAGGTGCTCTACTTGACATGAATTGGAAGTCTGTTCCACAGGTGTGGTAACTTCTCAGAGACAAACTTGTCTCTCCAGCAGGTTCTATTAATGTCACATACCAGGTTTATGTCTTTAGAGAGAGTAACCTGTGAGCTATTGGACTTACAGATATGCAGCAATTCCAATAAAGCAGATTCAGAGATTGCCTTACACGCAAGGCAGAAATTGCCACTGAGTAGTCTGTATGCAATAGAGTAAAGTGACAGTGATTTCAGCTGATCCAAATAGAACAGATGCTGAATACTTTGAATTCTCCTTGTGAGGAACTTTTGTGATCTCCCCAAGTGCTACAGGTGCCCAGAAAGGTACATACAAAAGGGGAGTTGTACTCAATTACTGGCCTGATGAGGGAAGAATACAGGGAGGTTATAACTTCTTTTTTTCTGGATGATAAATATAAAATGCCCTTCTTACCACTGTGGAGACATGGTGATCAAAGGTAAGGTTTCTGTTAATCTGTATGCCCAGGTTTCTCACCACTGAGTGCATGTTTAGGGTGTTTTTATTGATGTGGTAGTTTCAGGAACATCTCTTGCTGAAAGGGATGAGAATACATTTTGTTGCTTTGAGTTTAAGCCGTGACTTTGGTACCAATCATTTCTTTGTGTAAGACCCTCTTGTAGGATGTTGATATCTTTTGGGGATTCTGTGACCGCTCACGGCTTTCAGTCGTCAGCAAACTTTCTCAGCCACAGACCTTTAATTTTACTTGTAATTCAGAGAAATATGTTCCAAACAGTAGTGGTCCCAGGACTGATCCCTGTTGAACACCACTGGTTATGGGTCTGCTGTTGGAAGTGGATTCTCCAGTTTTGACTGTATGGGTTCTATCAGTGAGCCAGTTAGTGAACTACTTAATGATATAAGGGTTGATACCTAGCTGTATGTCTTTGTCAATAATGCCTGAGTAGGAATAGTGTCAAAAACCTTGGCCAAGTCCAGGTAGGCTGTATGTACAGTTTTCCCCTCATCCAGGGCTCTGGTGACTGCCTCGAAGAAGTCCACCAGGTTTAACAGGCATGATCTCCCTTTGACAAATCCAAACTGAGTAGGGTCAAGTTCTTGGAGATTACCTATATATTTGTTGATAAGGTCCATGATGATTCACTCCATGGCCTTGTAGATAAGACTAATCAGGCTAATAGGTCTATAGCTCCTGGGGTCAGTGCAAGCACCACCCCTGTGCAAGGGGATAAGGGTGGCTGTTTTCCATTCAGCTGGGATAAAGCTGGTGCTTTTACAATGATTGAAAGGAGTACCCAAAGGTGTTGCTAATTCTTGTTGGAGCCCATGTAGGATGCAGCCTGGGATGTTATCAGGTCCCATAGATGCTTTGTTTTTGACCTTTGAGAGGGCACGTATGACCTGCTCTCTAGAAATACAAGTTGGGGGACAGGTGAAAGGAATGTCATGGGGTATGTGTGGTGGGGACAGGGGAGTGAAATTTTCACAGAACGTGTCAACTAACAAGTTTGCTATGTCCACAGGCTCAGTGTATGTAGTAGCATTAACTACCAGTTCGGTGCAAAGCTGGGTCTTACTTTTTAGGTTACGGATGTAACTAAAGAATGCTTTGTGGTTGACCTTAGTTGAGGATGCTAATTTGGATTCATAGTTTGCTTTGGAGGACTTCACAAGAAGTCTTATTTGCTTGTTTAAGCTGAGGAGGGAGCATTTCCAGTTTAGGACATGCTCCCTCTTACTTTAGGAGAACAATTTCTTCCTCTTATTGTAAAGCCTGTTAATGGCAATTGCTCACCATGAAGGTCTTTGAAGAACTTGTTTTGATCCTATCAGGTACTGCTGTGTCAATGCAGTTATACAGGTATTTGTAAAAAGCATTGGTGTAGGACTCTGCATAGTTACCAGTTCCATCTGAGGGGAAAGGTGCACTGAAGCTATTTATACCATCTCTTAGAAGGATATACTCTGCTTTGGAGCTTTGGAGAAGTTTTTAGTTTAGTTGCTGTAGGGGGGGGGTCTAGTGTGATGGCTACTTCGAATGAGACTGACTTGTGGTCAGATCTGACAATGGAAGACCTTGCAGTGGGAGTGCTATAGTGGTCCCCCATATTGATAAGCACCAGATCCAAGATGTTGGTGCCCCTAATTGGGGTGTCCACCAGCTGGTTCTGGGCACTGGAGTTAATGAACTCGAAAAACCTTTGGGCAAGTGAGTTTGAGCATAAGTAATTTGCCCAGTTAATGGATGAGTAATTAAAATCAACCAGATTGGTGTTTGGATGTATCTTGATTGATTCCAGTAGATCCAAGTAGACAGAGTTGGTGTCTTGATACATGGAGGGGGTCCTGTAGCTGGCAATAACTTGAATAGGTGTCCTACCAAGAGTTAGCTGCACCTGAAGTGTCTCCAGGGAATCATACTGTTTAACCAATCTAGAAGTGTATTTATCTTTAATGAATATTGATACACTGCCTCCTTTAGTTTTCACACCATCCATTCGTGGTTTGAATGTGTGGTAGGAGGTGCAGCCTGATATAGCTGGGTGCCCTCCACTGCCTTGAACTAGGTCTGCATGACTGCACAGATGTCAGTGTTTTCCAAGGTGAGGACTGCTTCCAGTGAGTGCAGTTTCATGCTAAGACTCAGCATTTAGCAGCATAACCCTGAGGTTGTTTTTGATGAAATTTTTACACCTGGAATTTTGTCCTTGTGACATTGCCTAAAAAAAGGCACTAGGGGAGTGGCAAGAGCCTGTGCCATTAGTCAAAATCCCAGGGGTGACAGATGAAGACCATCTCTGGCAAAGCATCGAGGTCTGTCGATTGTGTCATCCCAGGCTGATAGAAACTGGATCAAGTTAGAGTGACACCAGAAACTGAACCAATTATCGAAGTTAATGATGTTGTGGTATCATCCTAGGCAAGGGTAATATGCTGCTCAAGGCTAGAGACATACCTGCCTGTGACACATAATCAGAAAGCTCAGTCTTGTCTCTCCTCATGTAGTCCAGGGAGGTGCATCTCAAGTCGTTCACACCAACATGTACTATGAGCGAATCATAACAGTAGTAGTTGTGGAAAGACTTGAGTGCCTGCATGATCTGATGAATCCTGGCACCAGAAAGACAGCTGACTGAGATATATATATATATATATATATATATATATATATATATATATATAGACACACACACACACACACACACACACACACATACACACACACACGCACACACGCACATAAGAAAACAGAACCTCTTTGACAAGTTTTTTTAATCATTAAGTGAAAAAAGCCTGTACAGCCAATCAAAAAATCAGCTGATCAAACATTTACTGACTTTTTCACTGTCAGATCATGGAACAGTGCCCCTTCCTCACTGCTGAGTGATCTCAGAGATGGTAAATGTAATTAGCAGGTGCTGTGAGGGGTGCAAGGGAGAATGCCCCCTGCAAAAAAATTTTTTTTTATGTTTTATAGATCATTTGTGGATTGGTGGTTCTCTTCATCGACCATTAGCTGTCAATCATTTGTGAAACAACATTTAGGGGGTTGAAGAGAGGTTATGCGTAGACAGATATATGTACATGTATATGTATATGTATATGTATATATTTAAACAGACAGGCTCACGACCAACAGAAACATCAAATATACAAGTCACCAAATAAATTGCATATATGCCAGGAAATACAGACATGGAAGCATCAGTTAAAAAATAAAAAAACACTTTCATCCCTGTGTTAACACAGGACTTGTTCAGAATGTGAACACTTCCCATTTAATTGAATATATAAACACATTCAACAAGAAAACACCCTCATTGATCCAATTCATTTCTAATGTTCAACTAAAAGATACACTGCTATTCTCTACCAAGTAATAAATTGGTGAATTATAAAACAAGAAAACGAAAATAAGTTACAATAATACAAACCAAAACAAACGTCAACAGTTTAAAAACATTTTTAAGAATATTTTCCATATTACTTAATATATATAGACAATTAAGAAATTAAAAAATATTACAGTTCAACATAATAATTTGATACTGTTTGTTACCAGTGATTTAGTAATTTAATGCATATGTATATATATTTGTATATTTTGGCATAGTGACTGCTGAGCCAGGGAAACACACTAACACACTGCTGAGTACAGAAGATGATGTGTCTGGGAGTATGAAACAGGGAGGTACACAATTCCCAAAGCAATTAATAAGCAGCAGATGTCTATAGATCTTTACAAAGACAACTGCCCTTGAGAAAGAAAATTCCTGACTTCCGAATTTAGGTAAGATTATAGTGGAGTCCAGATGGAACTAGATGTACAATTTGGAATATATCCAGGGCTGTAACTGACTGACTCATGAAGTACATGGTGTGAGTTCCTGTTCTGGCATGCCCCTTGGAAGAACAAAAAAACAAAACAACCAGCCAACTAACCAAACAACAACAGCAACAATAAGTAAGTAAGTAAATAAATAAATAAAGGTGCATTCCCCAAAAATCTGGCTTATGCTTTTGACTTCAGGAGCCAGCAATCAGGGTCCCTTTCTGCGCTCCTCAAGTTAGGCTTGAGGAACAAAAATAGATAAGTATACTGCTTGCTACACTAAATTTACCACACCAAATGTGCTTCAGCAGGAACTACAAATGGTGGGTGTGTGGGTATGTGTGTGTGTGTAATATATAATTTGTGACTCAGGACATGGCTGAAAAGTCATGGATCAACCCACAAATCCTATTAACAAAAGATAGAAAAATAAACACATTTATAAGTAAATATATGCACACATAAATTCTTACCTTGCAGCATTGCATCATTTCATTTATGCTAAAGGATGGAGAGTGGCTCCACCCACTTGTGGTGACATCATTTTCATTAGCCATCTGATTCTCTGCAGTAGATACAGATGCTGTTATAGCACTCTGACTGAAGTCTGTTAAAATTCTTGAAAAACTGCAGACGGAAACATCTAGAAAGAAGAAAGACTGTAAGTTGAGATTTGGTCTTGGGCTTTAAGTCAAAAGCTTCATAGTAATTGTTGAAACAGTTCGAGGTTTCCTGTGGCAGGCTGTAATACAGCATCACATCTTGAGTGATGAGTAATATTTTACTGTTTGAACTGACAGCTGGAAATAAAACATTCAGGACTGGTGCAAATGAGGATCACATAGTTTTGTATCATATGTTGCAGCTGTATATGTTATAGCTGGGTTGGAATAGCATCAGAAATGTGCCTGACACAAAGGCCTTACAACTGAGACTGACAAACAGAGAGTGTACAATCTGGCCATATCCCAAGGGTCTATAGCTCACAATTTCTCTTGCAATGTATTCTTTTTTATTTATTATCATGATAGCACTATAGCTTATACAATTCAAATACAGTGTACCTCTTTGTACCAATATTACTATCACTGCTGCTGTTACTGCAACCTTGCCTAGAAATGGAAATGGAAAATGACTAGGGGCAAAGGTATAGATATCGCCTCTGATGTTACTCAGATATCGACAGAAGATAGTTATGAGACTGTGAACAGAAAATAGAATTTGTCAGTAGATGAGAACTGCTTGTCCCAGCGTGCCTGTTTATTCCTTTACCATCAGGATACACTGCAATTGTTTTATCCTTCAGGATACACTGCAGTCACTTTAACCCATCATCCCTTTTCTTCCTATATTCTGTTACAGTTGCTTTATGTCTATAACAAGCATTCTTAAATTCAGACACATTTCTGATTCTACAAGTACATTATGCATATCTACAACCTTTTCTGTGAAAAAAACCCTCCTCAAGCCACCTGTGAATGACACCATTATTACTGTGACTAAGGATGTCAATCTTGCAGTGACTCAGGATATACACGACCCTCTGGCTACAAATAAAAGCACCAGTTCTTTTACGACTAGATATTTCATGTACTACGCTAATATAAGTTTTAGTAGAAATATTGCAGTGATTAAGGATACAATACTACTTTGAGTAAGCATAGAGAAAGTAACACTGATAGTTCTGTCACAATAAGTACTAACAATGAGGCTATTATGTCTAAGGATGGTGACAATGATTTGCTGTTACTGGAAATCTGAAACTGAAGCTACATAGTTAAATATTCTAATACTGATATTGCTGTTCTGGGGATACTGCTGATATTGTTGCATGGTAAGGGCTGCCATTACTGATATCACTGTAACTGGGATACTGTTAATGATGTTGAATTGTTAGTGATGCTCATACTGATATTGTTATCACAAATACTGATAATAATGTTTCCATGATTACAGATGCTGACCCTCATATTGTTGTTACTATGGCTAGATGCCATCATTGCTGCAACTGTAGATACCAGTGCAGACCTCTCTGTGACTATGTATGCTGTTACTATTAGTGCAGTGACTTGGGAAAGCTGATATTAGTAATGCTGTGAACAGGACTACAGTACTGCTGTGAGTAGAGATGGCACTTATAATAATGCATTGATTAATGATATGTTCTGTGATGGTGCTAATATCATATAAGTGTTTAATTGCTGGAACAGCAGCGCAGTAATGGTAATATACACAGGACTTTCTTTCAATATACAAAATATGGCATCTAGAGAAGAGCGAAGCACAGTAACAGAACTAGCAGAAATAATGGCAATGTTCAGGTGGGCAAAAAGGCCATGTTGGCTTAATTTGCTTCCTTCTTTGTAGTACTTTTTTATATACAAGATACACAAGATGCAATACATATCCAAAAGGGGAAAACAAATACGTGCATATAAATACACATGCATACACACACACACACACACTAAAATCCACTCACCATCCCTTGATGCCATTCTTAAGAATTTCTGTGTGTCACTTGAGTGATTATTAAGGTTTCATAAGTTGTACATTAATATTTCTGAGCTTACTGTGATTTATAAAATCCAGTTTAAGTCTTAGAATATAATGAATGCTGCCACTGTAAAGATTAGTATGTGCTGCACAGTTTGCCGTTTACACTTCTTTAAACTTCTTTAATCTTCTTCAGAGGAGTATATAGGGTGGGGTGAAGGGGCAGCTGCTCCAGGTTCAAATTGTTAGTGAGCGAAATGCTTGTTTTGTCAAATAAAATGAAATATGTGCCCTATTTAATAAATGTGCATATTGTCGAGTGCAGGTTTAGTTCTGTGCTGATGATGGGCAAAGCAGGAAGATGGATTTTTGAGGTTAAGTGCGGGTTTGTGGGTAGGTGTTTATGAGCAAGGGCTAGTACATAAGTTGATAGATGTAGTCTTTTGTGTATGTTCATGTGTGTGTGGTGCCTGTTTGAGTGTCTTGTGTAGTAATAATGTTATGGAACTGTTTTTTCTAAATGAAGGTGTTGGACTGGTATTAGTGGCAAGAGCAGGGTTAGGGCTCCCAAACATTAGTAAGGCTGATTATTGGGGGTGAATTATGAATGCGTGTTAACATTAACCCTAATACTACCCCTGCTTCTAACTTGAACCATATGCCTTACTTTAGAAAAGCCCTTTCGGTTGCACTATTACTATTTAGATAAATTTTGTCTGAAGTTAGTGGTAGGGTTAATGGATTGCAAAAGGAAACTGCATGCTTTCCTTTTGTGATCTATTGTGATCTATTGTTTTTCTGTGTTTTCTGTGTTTTAGTTTCTGCTTGTTCGAAATGCTGTGATCTAAAGATATATATATATATATATATATATATATATATATATATATATATATATAAAAAACCCTTAGAACTTGAGTGTAGCTTAGGAGAGAAGCCTTGGAAAACTTAGAAGCAATGTGGATGTGAGGTTTATTAAGCCTGATAAAGGCGGGGGCATGGTCATCATGGATCTGGATGATTATAGTACAAGAATGAGGGGAATGTTAGAGAGTGTTCATTATAAGAAAATATCACTAAATTAGTTGAATGGCTCATATTGTAACGTGAGGGAGCAGTTGAATTATTTGTTTATTGAAGGGTCACTGACTATAGAAGAACTAAATTATATGGTAGTGACACATCCAAGAATGCCCACCATTTTGGCTTGCCTAAAATCCACAAAAGTTTGAGTAATCCCCCTATGTGCCCTATCGTGGACGGGCGGGGGTCCATTACATACCCAATAGCCAAATTTTGGGATATTAAACTGAAATCTTTGTTAACAGATGAGAATTACCTGTGTAGGGACTCTTGGGATTTTTTGGATAGAATTAACAACCTTGATTTTTGTGAATCAGGTGTGTTTATCACTGTGGATGTAAAAGACCTCTATACGGTGATACCCCTTGACATTGGTTTAGAGTGGGCCTGCGATTTTATGCTATCTAAAGGTGTGCCTCAGTACAGGATTAATGTGAATGAGCAGCTTTTTGAGCTTGTATTGAAGAACAATTGTATTTTATTTGAGAACGAATTTTACCTTCAAATTGATGGTGTGGTCATGGGTTCACTGTGTGGGGACTTATTTGCTAACATTGTCATGAGTGAATGGAAGAAGAAATTCCTATACGAGTCCCCATTTTTTTCTTATTGTAAGCTGTATGTCCGATACCTGGATGATATTTTTATCTTCTGGGATGGCCACTTTGACCTAATATCTGATTTTTTATCTTACATTAATAGTTCTACCCCCTTTTTGAAGTTCACACATACTGTTGAAAGGAATGAAATGTCATACCTGAATGTGAAATTATTCAAAGACATGAGTTCCCGGTTCTTTACTGCTGAAATATTTAGAAAAGAGACCTATTCGAATCGTTTGTTACACTCAGCAGTGCACATCCTTTCAAGCAGAAAAAAGCAGTCATTAAGGGACAGTTTGTGAGGGCAGCCCACATGGTATCCCTTTTTGAATAATTCTTGAATGAATGTGATGATTTGAGGGACATGTTTTTGAGGAGAGGTTATCCCCCCTTATTGGTCCATGAGGTAATGATTGAGGTCATTAACAAAAGGGAAAGGGGTCATTTCAAGGCTATCTTATCCCAAGTAGAGAATGTGGCAATTAATGATATGTCAGAAATGGATATTGGAAATATAGGGGACCATGTTATGGCATCACGTGCTAATACCGAGGGAGAGTTTGACTTTAGGGCTGGCAGAAACTTTAAGTAGGCATTTATTACAACATTTAGTGCAGACAGTAGATTAATTTCTGATATTTTGCACAAGAATTGGGTGATTTTGTCCTCTTGCGACGAGGTCAGGAAATGTATTAGTAATGCCCCAGTGGTGGTCTATAGGAAGGGTAGATGTTTGAAAAGCCTACTCGAGAACTCTAGAAGTGACCCTAGTAAAGGTCTCATGAAAAAATGTGGGATATGTAATCAATGCGGTTTTATTATGGAGGGTTCATCAGCAACCATTAGTGGGCAGACCTTCAGTTTCATGAACAAGTGCACTTGCCAATCAGACAGGGTTGTTTATTGTGCTTTATGTGTGCAATGCCCCTGCTTCTATATAGGCAAAACTGAGAGTTAACTTAGGAATCGAATCTATGAGCATGTCAGGGACATTAGACTGAAAAATAAAGTGAATGCCTTAGCTAGGCATTGTATGGAATATGAGGGGCATTCTTTTAAGTTTGTTGTTATTGATGTGCTGAAAAGGGATCCGGGGGGGGGTGGTCCATGGCCTTTGCAGTTAGAAAGGTTGGAAGCATACTGGCAGCTTAGAATGAAAGCAACTGTTTGGCCAGGATTAAATATGTTTTCCCTGGCTTGTTTTTTGAAATTAACGGCACTTGAAAGGTGAGTGCCTTTCAAGTGTATCAATTTTCTTCCTTTTATATGAATGTTTCTATCAAGAAAGTTGTTTAATACATTTTTAGTATGTATGTATTTATTCTTAGGGAAGTTTGGGTCTTTTATGTATGTGTATACATATTTATATGTGTGTTTTATAACTTATTTATCTTTAACTTGCATTAAGACTTGGTTTTATTGATTACATTTTTGTTTTAGGGAAGTTTTAAAAAAAGTCTTGTAGGTTGAAGGTGAAGAAAATTAATTGTGTGATGATTTGTTAAGGTGTTAATTGGGTCAGGGTTATGTATATGGGGTGTTTCCTGTTTCTTTCTGTATCTTGATAAAGTCTCTGAACTGACAGAGATAAAAGCACTTGTATTTACTGTGTTGCAATAAAGAAGTGTGGACTCCTGACATCAAGGATTCTCTTTGTTTTGGAGTAACTGTATACCTATTCATCTAAAAACTACATTTAGAAAGTGTGTCTCCTAGTTGTGTTGGTATCTGTTAATTACTGTAAAGAAAGGCTCACATAATAGTCAGCAAGTGTTTCACATTACTTTTTGACACCTTTCTTCATTAATGATAGTTATGAGATGTAGTACCCTCTGAGTTAACTTTGGGCCCCTGAAGCAAGAAATCCTGCACTTCACGATGCTTAATGACTACATTTAGACAGTGTCTCCTAATTGTGTCAGCACCTGTTAATTGTTGTAAAGGAGGGGCCACATTGTAGATGATAATGGTCATGTATGCTTTCTGCTTCTTGTCAGTTCCATCAAAAGGTAAGCTGCAATTCCTTATGAGTTTACTTTTGAGGCTGCCGGAGTAAGGAGTCATATATTGTGATGCCTATGAATGCCCTTAAACTATATTCTTTTCAGTTCTGCTAGCATGGATTAACTGTTCTTGAACTGAACGTGGTATTTAAATGTCCCTTAAATGACAGAAGGAAAATTCTTATGCTCATTTACAGTAGCTGTGATTTTACAGACTGTGCAGGATGTGGAATTTTAGTCTGGGTACACTGTTTACCATATTATATGAAAAGTTGTTTTGTATTAAAACTGTTATGCTTCTGAATCAATGTGTTTCAAAGTTTATATGAAAATTAGTACTACACAGAAAAATGTCAAAGGTGACATATTCATGTTTAGATATGAAATGACACCATCCAAATTGTTAAAATGCTAACCCAATAAATCACTATTAGTTAAAAGTCTGTTAAATAGAAGTGTTGCTTGGCAGAAGTTTTAAACCAAAATATACATGTTGAAGCTAAGATAGTTACCGAGTACAAGGTCAGGTTAAAATTAATTATACGTGCTACTGACTTGCAACTGGTATGGTCATGACAAGCAATTACAGTGCCATTGGCTATGGTGATATATTTAAAGGTTTATTACCAACATGGACAATTACGAACTAAATTAACTTAAATGTGAGGCTGGAGTACAGTCCGTGTCCATTGTTTAGACCAAGTAATCCAGACAGTAATGATGCTGTTGCTCTGTATGACAAAGAGGCTGTCTAGGCTGCATTGATTTAAGAGTGCAAAAGATGATAGCTAGGAAGAGCGTGAAGGCTTTTGCCATACTTAGTTGCTTAACAGATGTTTATTTGTTGCACTGATTTTATACACACACACACACACACACACACAGTTATATATATATATATATATATATATATATATATATATATATATATATATATAGGTTCATAGGTTCATAGGTAGGTACTAGGCTATCGGCCCAAGGGCCTATGTATGCCTAGCCAGCAAGGTACCATAGCTTACGCCACCCAAGAAAGTTATTTTCCTGTGCCACTGTCCAGCAGAGACACAGAAGTGATCCCCGGGGTGTATTTCCTATTTCCCATCCACTCATCAAGATTTTTCTTGAAGAGTGCTAATGAAGAACTTTGCTTGACATAGATGGGTAGCTTGTTCCAGAGTATAGGAAGTCTCTGGGACAGGAATCTATCCCTCCAGCATGTCCTGTTTATTGTGGTGACAAGGTTTAGGTCCTTAGAGCGTGGAGCTTGGAGGGATTGGGATTTCTTTAGATGTAGCATGTCCAACAGCTCTGGGTTTGACATAGCTTTATATCTTAGGCAGAGATCACCTCGAGTAGTCGATATGCTACAGTAAAGCTGGAGTTTTTTGAAGCAGTCAGTGTAGGGTACTTGTTTGAGGCCAGTAATCCTCTTTGTGAGGCACTTCTGTGGCCTTTCCAGCTGCTGCAGATGTCTTGTGAGGTACATTCCAAAAGGGGCATTGTACTCTATAATGGGTCTAATGAGTGACGAGTAGAGAGGAACAATGACCTCTTTTTTCCTGGATGAGAACCCTTTTATGATGAGGTGTGCCACATAGAAGGACTTCCTGACTAATGTGGTGATGTGACTATAAAAGGAGAGACTACTGTCCACCTGGGTCCCAAGGTCTCTTATCACACATTCGGTGTTAAGTAGATTGCTGCCTATGTGGTAGTTCATGGGTACAGAGTTTTTACCAAAGGGACCACACTGCAATTTTTGGCATTGAGCTTGAGGCCATGGCTCTGACACCAGGCATCTGTCTGTATATATATATATATATATATATATATATATATATATATATATATATATTAGTGTCTCCTAATTGTGTCAGCACCTGTTAATTGTTGTAAAGGAAGGGCCACATTGTAGATGATAATGGTCATGTATGCTTTCTGCTTCTTGTCAGTTCCATCAAAAGGTAAGCTGCAATTCCTTATGAGTTTACTTTTGAGGCTGCCGGAGTAAGGAGTCATATATTGTGATGCCTATGAATGCCCTTAAACTATATTCTTTTCAGTTCTGCTAGCATGGATTAACTGTTCTTGAACTGAACGTGGTATTTAAATGTCCCTTAAATGACAGAAGGAAAATTCTTATGCTCATTTACAGTAGCTGTGATTTTACAGACTGTGCAGGATGTCGAATTTTAGTCTGGGTACACTGTTTATCATATTATATGAAAAGTTGTTTTGTATTAAAACTGTTATGCTTCTGAATCAATGTGTTTCAAAGTTTATATGAAAATTAGTACCACACAGAAAAATGTCAAAGGTGACATATTCATGTTTAGATATGAAATGACACCATCCAAATTGTTAAAATGCTAACCCAATAAATCACTATTAGTTAAAAGTCTGTTAAATAGAAGTGTTGCTTGGCAGAAGTTTTAAACCAAAATATACATGTTGAAGCTAGGATAGTTACCGAGTACAAGGTCAGGTTAAAATTAATTATACGTGCTACTGACTTGCAAATGGTACGGTCATGACAAGCAATTACAGTGCCATTGGCTATGGTGATATATTTAAAGGTTTATTACCAACATGGACAATTACGAACTAAATTAACTTAAATGTGAGGCTGGAGTACAGTCCGTGTCCATTGTTTAGACCAAGTAATCCAGACAGTAATGATGCTCTTGCTCTGTATGACAAAGAGACTTTCTAGGCTGCATTGATTTAAGAGTGCAAAAGATGATAGCTAGGAGGCGTGAAGGCTTTGCCATACTTAGTTGCTTAACAGATGTTTATTTGTTGCACTGATTTTATACACACACACACACACACACACACACACACACACACACACACACACACACACACTCACACTGTTTTTATATATATATATATATATATATATATATATATATATATATATATATATATATATATATATACAGGTTCATAGGTAGGTACTAGGCTATCGGCCCAAGGGCCTATGTATGCCTAGCCAGCAAGGTACCATAGCTTACGCCATCCAAGAAAGTTATTTTCCTGTGCCACTGTCCAGCAGAGACACAGAAGTGATCCCCGGGGTGTATTTCCTATTTCCCATCCACTCATCAAGATTTTTCTTGAAGAGTGCTAATGAAGAACTTTGCTTGACATAGATGGGTAGCTTGTTCCAGAGTATAGGAAGTCTCTGGGACAGGAATCTATCCCTCCAGCATGTCCTGTTTATTGTGGTGACAAGGTTTAGGTCCTTAGAGCGTGGAGCTTGGAGGGATTGGGATTTCTTTAGGTGTAGCATGTCCAACAGCTCTGGGTTTGACTTAGCTTTATATCTTAGGCAGAGATCACCTCGGAGTAGTCGATATGCTACGAAGTAAAGCTGGAGTTTTTTGAAGCAGTCAGTGTAGGGTATTTGTTTGAGGCCAGTAATCCTCTTTGTGAGGCACTTCTGTGGCCTTTCCAGCTGCTGCAGATGTCTTGTGAGGTACATTCCAAAAGGGGCATTGTACTCTATAATGGGTCTAATGAGTGACGAGTAGAGAGGAACAATGACCTCTTTTTTCCTGGATGAGAACCCTTTTATGATGAGGTGTGCCACATAGAAGGACTTCCTGACTAATGTGGTGATGTGACTATAAAAGGAGAGACTACTGTCCACCTGGGTCCCAAGGTCTCTTATCACACATTCGGTGTTAAGTAGATTGCTGCCTATGTGGTAGTTCATGGGTACAGAGTTTTTACCAAAGGGACTACACTGCAATTTTTGGCATTGAGCTTGAGGCCATGGCTCTGACACCAGGCATCTGTCTGTATATATATATATATATATATATATATATATTAGTGTCTCCTAATTGTGTCAGCACCTGTTAATTGTTGTAAAGGAGGGGCCACATTGTAGATGATAATGGTCATGTATGCTTTCTGCTTCTTGTCAGTTCCATCAAAAGGTAAGTTGCAATTCCTTATGAGTTTACTTTTGAGGCTGCCGGAGTAAGGAGTCATATATTGTGATGCCTATGAATGCCCTTAAACTATATTCTTTTCAGTTCTGCTAGCATGGATTAACTGTTCTTGAACTGAACGTGGTATTTAAATGTCCCTTAAATGACAGAAGGAAAATTCTTATGCTCATTTACAGTAGCTGTGATTTTACAGACTGTGCAGGATGTGGAATTTTAGTCTGGGTACACTGTTTACCATATTATATGAAAAGTTGTTTTGTATTAAAACTGTTATGCTTCTGAATCAATGTGTTTCAAAGTTTATATGAAAATTAGTACTACACAGAAAACTGTCAAAGGTGACATATTCATGTTTAGATATGAAATGACACCATCCAAATTGTTAAAATGCTAACCCAATAAATCACTATTAGTTAAAAGTCTGTTAAATAGAAGTGTTGCTTGGCAGAAGTTTTAAACCAAAATATACATGTTGAAGCTAAGATAGTTACCGAGTACAAGGTCAGGTTAAAATTAATTATACGTGCTACTGACTTGCAACTGGTATGGTCATGACAAGCAATTACAGTGCCATTGGCTATGGTGATATATTTAAAGGTTTATTACCAACATGGACAATTACGAACTAAATTAACTTAAATGTGAGGCTGGAGTACAGTCCGTGTCCATTGTTTAGACCAAGTAATCCAGACAGTAATGATGCTGTTGCTCTGTATGACAAAGAGACTTTCTAGGCTGCATTGATTTAAGAGTGCAAAAGATGATAGCTAGGAAGAGCGTGAAGGCTTTTGCCATACTTAGTTGCTTAACAGATGTTTATTTGTTGCACTGATTTTATACACACACACACACACACACACACACACACACACACACACACTGTTTTATATATATATATATATATATATATATATATATATATATATATATATATATATATATATATATATATATATATATAGGTTCATAGGTTCATAGGTAGGTACTAGGCTATCGGCCCAAGGGCCTATGTATGCCTAGCCAGCAAGGTACCATAGCTTACGCCACCCAAGAAAGTTATTTTCCTGTGCCACTGTCCAGCAGAGACACAGAAGTGATCCCCGGGGTGTATTTCCTATTTCCCATCCACTCATCAAGATTTTTCTTGAAGAGTGCTAATGAAGAACTTTGCTTGACATAGATGGGTAGCTTGTTCCAGAGTATAGGAAGTCTCTGGGACAGGAATCTATCCCTCCAGCATGTCCTGTTTATTGTGGTGACAAGGTTTAGGTCCTTAGAGCGTGGAGCTTGGAGGGATTGGGATTTCTTTAGATGTAGCATGTCCAACAGCTCTGGGTTTGACATAGCTTTATATCTTAGGCAGAGATCACCTCGGAGTAGTCGATATGCTACGAAGTAAAGCTGGAGTTTTTTGAAGCAGTCAGTGTAGGGTACTTGTTTGAGGCCAGTAATCCTCTTTGTGAGGCACTTCTGTGGCCTTTCCAGCTGCTGCAGATGTCTTGTGAGGTACATTCCAAAAGGGGCATTGTACTCTATAATGGGTCTAATGAGTGACGAGTAGAGAGGAACAATGACCTCTTTTTTCCTGGATGAGAACCCTTTTATGATGAGGTGTGCCACATAGAAGGACTTCCTGACTAATGTGGTGATGTGACTATAAAAGGAGAGACTACTGCCCACCTGGGTCCCAAGGTCTCTTATCACACATTCGGTGTTAAGTAGATTGCTGCCTATGTGGTAGTTCATGGGTACAGAGTTTTTACCAAAGGGACCACACTGCAATTTTTGGCATTGAGCTTGAGGCCATGGCTCTGACACCAGGCATCTGTCTGTATATATATATATATATATATATTAGTGTCTCCTAATTGTGTCAGCACCTGTTAATTGTTGTAAAGGAGGGGCCACATTGTAGATGATAATGGTCATGTATGCTTTCTGCTTCTTGTCAGTTCCATCAAAAGGTAAGCTGCAATTCCTTATGAGTTTACTTTTGAGGCTGCCGGAGTAAGGAGTCATATATTGTGATGCCTATGAATGCCCTTAAACTATATTCTTTTCAGTTCTGCTAGCATGGATTAACTGTTCTTGAACTGAACGTGGTATTTAAATGTCCCTTAAATGACAGAAGGAAAATTCTTATGCTCATTTACAGTAGCTGTGATTTTACAGACTGTGCAGGATGTCGAATTTTAGTCTGGGTACACTGTTTATCATATTATATGAAAAGTTGTTTTGTATTAAAACTGTTATGCTTCTGAATCAATGTGTTTCAAAGTTTATATGAAAATTAGTACCACACAGAAAAATGTCAAAGGTGACATATTCATGTTTAGATATGAAATGACACCATCCAAATTGTTAAAATGCTAACCCAATAAATCACTATTAGTTAAAAGTCTGTTAAATAGAAGTGTTGCTTGGCAGAAGTTTTAAACCAAAATATACATGTTGAAGCTAGGATAGTTACCGAGTACAAGGTCAGGTTAAAATTAATTATACGTGCTACTGACTTGCAAATGGTACGGTCATGACAAGCAATTACAGTGCCATTGGCTATGGTGATATATTTAAAGGTTTATTACCAACATGGACAATTACGAACTAAATTAACTTAAATGTGAGGCTGGAGTACAGTCCGTGTCCATTGTTTAGACCAAGTAATCCAGACAGTAATGATGCTGTTGCTCTGTATGATAAAGAGGCTGTCTAGGCTGCATTGATTTAAGAGTGCAAAAGATGATAGCTAGGAAGAGCGTGAAGGCTTTTGCCATACTTAGTTGCTTAACAGATGTTTATTTGTTGCACTGATTTTATATACACACACAGACACACACACACACACTGTTTTATATATATATATATATATATATATATATATATATATATATATATATATAGGTTCATAGGTAGGTACTAGGCTATCGGCCCAAGGGCCTATGTATGCCTAGCCAGCAAGGTACCATAGCTTACGCCATCCAAGAAAGTTATTTTCCTGTGCCACTGTCCAGCAGAGACACAGAAGTGATCCCCGGGGTGTATTTCCTATTTTCCATCCACTCATCAAGATTTTTCTTGAAGAGTGCTAATGAAGAACTTTGCTTGACATAGATGGGTAGCTTGTTCCAGAGTATAGGAAGTCTCTGGGACAGGAATCTATCCCTCCAGCATGTCCTGTTTATTGTGGTGACAAGGTTTAGGTCCTTAGAGCGTGGAGCTTGGAGGGATTGGGATTTCTTTAGGTGTAGCATGTCCAACAGCTCTGGGTTTGACATAGCTTTATATCTTAGGCAGAGATCACCTCGGAGTAGTCGATATGCTACGAAGTAAAGCTGGAGTTTTTTGAAGCAGTCAGTGTAGGGTATTTGTTTGAGGCCAGTAATCCTCTTTGTGAGGCACTTCTGTGGCCTTTCCAGCTGCTGCAGATGTCTTGTGAGGTACATTCCAAAAGGGGCATTGTACTCTATAATGGGTCTAATGAGTGACGAGTAGAGAGGAACAATGACCTCTTTTTTCCTGGATGAGAACCCTTTATGATGAGGTGTGCCACATAGAAGGACTTCCTGACTAATGTGGTGATGTGACTATAAAAGGAGAGACTACTGTCCACCTGGGTCCCAAGGTCTCTTATCACACATTCGGTGTTAAGTAGATTGCTGCCTATGTGGTAGTTCATGGGTACAGAGTTTTTACCAAAGGGACTACACTGCAATTTTTGGCATTGAGCTTGAGGCCATGGCTCTGACACCAGGCATCTGTCTGTATATATATATATATATATATATATATATATATATATATATATATATATATATATTAGTGTCTCCTAATTGTGTCAGCACCTGTTAATTGTTGTAAAGGAGGGGCCACATTGTAGATGATAATGGTCATGTATGCTTTCTGCTTCTTGTCAGTTCCATCAAAAGGTAAGCTGCAATTCCTTATGAGTTTACTTTTGAGGCTGCCGGAGTAAGGAGTCATTTATTGTGATGCCTATGAATGCCCTTAAACTATATTCTTTTCAGTTCTGCTAGCATGGATTAACTGTTCTTGAACTGAACGTGGTATTTAAATGTCCCTTAAATGACAGAAGGAAAATTCTTATGCTCATTTACAGTAGCTGTGATTTTACAGACTGTGCAGGATGTCGAATTTTAGTCTGGGTACACTGTTTACCATATTATATGAAAAGTTGTTTTGTATTAAAACTGTTATGCTTCTGAATCAATGTGTTTCAAAGTGTATATGAAAATTAGTACCACACAGAAAAATGTCAAAGGTGACATATTCATGTTTAGATATGAAATGACACCATCCAAATTGTTAAAATGCTAACCCAATAAATCACTATTAGTTAAAAGTCTGTTAAATAGAAGTGTTGCTTGGCAGAAGTTTTAAACCAAAATATACATGTTGAAGCTAGGTTAGTTACCAAGTACAAGGTCAGGTTAAAATTAATTATACGTGCTACTGACTTGCAAATGGTATGGTCATGACAAGCAATTACAGTGCCATTGGCTATGTTGATATATTTAAAGGTTTATTACCAACATGGACAATTACAAACTAAATTAACTTAAATGTGAGGCTGGAGTACAGTCCGTGTCCATTGTTTAGACCAAGTAATCCAGACAGTAATGATGCTGTTGCTCTGTATGATAAAGAGGCTGTCTAGGCTGCATTGATTTAAGAGTGCAAAAGATGATAGCTAGGAAGAGCGTGAAGGCTTTTGCCATACTTAGTTGCTTAACAGATGTTTATTTGTTGCACTGATTTTATACACACACACACACACACACACACACACACACACACGCACACTGTTTTATATATATATATATATATATATATATATATATATATATATATATATATATATATATATATATATATATATATAGGTTCATAGGTAGGTACTAGGCTATCGGCCCAAGGGCCTATGTATGCCTAGCCAGCAAGGTACCATAGCTTACGCCACCCAAGAAAGTTATTTTCCTGTGCCACTGTCCAGCAGAGACACAGAAGTGATCCCCGGGTTATATTTTCTATTTCCCATCCACTCATCAAGATTTTTCTTGAAGAGTGCTAATGAAGAACTTTGCTTGACATAGATGGGTAGCTTGTTCCAGAGTATAGGAAGTCTCTGGGACAGGAATCTATCCCTCCAGCATGTCCTGTTTATTGTGGTGACAAGATTTAGGTCCTTAGAGCATGTAGCTTGGAGGGATTGGGATTTCTTTAGGTGTAGCATGTCCAACAGCTCTGGGTTTGACATAGCTTTATATCTTAGGCAGAGATCACCTCGGAGTAGTCGATATGCTACGAAGTAAAGCTGGAGTTTTTTGAAGCAGTCAGTGTAGGGTATTTGTTTGAGGCCAGTAATCCTCTTTGTGAGGCACTTCTGTGGCCTTTCCAGCTGCTGCAGATGTCTTGTGAGGTACATTCCAAAAGGGGCGTTGTACTCTATAATGGGTCTAATGAGTGACGAGTAGAGAGGAACAATGACCTCTTTTTTCCTGGATGAGAACCCTTTTATGATGAGGTGTGCCACATAGAAGAACTTCCTGACTAATGTGGTGATGTGACTATAAAAGGAGAGACTACTGTCCACCTGGGTCCCAAGGTCTCTTATCACACATTTGGTGTTAAGTAGATTGCTGCCTATGTGGTAGTTCATGGGTACAGAGTTTTTACCAAAGGGACTACACTGCAATTTTTGGCATTGAGCTTGAGGCCATGGCTCTGACACCAGGCATCTGTCTGTATATATATATATATATATATATATATATATATATATATATATATATAGACACACACACACAAAATAGTCAGGAGTTAGTGCCATCCAAAAGGTTTTTTTCTCAAAAATGAGTGTATAATAAAGGTGTTCAAATCTAAAATTTAAATAAACATCTAAAGTAATGTCAGGTAAAGGATTATGAAGAACTGCTTTGATATCAGAAAAAAATATTATTTTAATAACTTTGAATTAGCATTATAGTATTAATGGAATTTCAGAATTAATGATACATGACAAAGGTTTTGTAAGAAATTTCATGCAAAGGGTTATGCAATCATAATTTGGCATTACGGATATAAGACACAATTTAATATTCTTAATGATATTTGTTACTTTTTTCCAGAATGATTAATACATGACAAAAGCATTGCAATGTTGTATTTATCTGTTATGCTAGATGTCTTTAGTTTTATGGATACACTGGATGTCTTAATCCCCCACGTTGTTAGAAAGTATTAGTGTTTGATGTAGGAAGGGTACCAATGGTCTCTTTAGTGATAACAAAAGAATTATTCAATCAAAGGTTGTATGGTAAGCTGCATAGAGATTTGTTAGTTTGGCAGATGGTTAAATAAGTCTAAGGTCACATATTTAATGAATGTTGATCGGTAAATAAAATAAACTGGCCCAACAAGTGGAGTGTGGGTCTTATTTGGGTCTTATCAGTTTGGCAGGCACATTTCTACTTTAAAAATGTGTGCCTAGTTCCTGACTGTTAGTTTGTTATGCTTTTGGTCCATATTGGTTCACAGGGTTATACATCTTGTGGTTTGAATTGGTAAGTTATCTACGGGATAAATCCATGTGAGGTATGACTGGTATAGCAAGTATTTGTTTACCAAATAAGGCATTATACATGCTTTAGGACTCTGCACAAGGCTGTTTATAAAAATGAGCATAATTTTGGAATTTTTGAGCATTATTATTTTAAAGTTGTTTGCAATACCTTGCACTGGATCTTAAGCTGGAGACAGTATTTTGAGTGTGTCATGAGTTCCGTGGTACTCTTCTACAAGGCATGGAGTGTGATAATGTTTACAGATTAAGATGTGGGATACTCAGAGGAAAATGTCACATGATTATATGAGCAGTTTAAGGGCTGAACAGGATGAGACATGCTGTTTTTATAAGTTCTTATATATTTTTTCATTATTTATAAAAGCTGACAATGTAAAAATTCCTGGGCATTGACTACTGAACTGCCTGTGAATTATTTTTTTCTTTCAGCTAGGGTAGAAGCTCTTTTCCCATTACTGATTTTATTAATTTTATTTTACTGTTATATTTTGAAGGGAGAACTTGTGAAACTAAAGATGCTGAAATGGTGTTATGGTTCAGTCATCCAGGATAGTGTGTGCATAGTTTGTCTTTGTTATTCACCGGATATGACTGAATGGGTCAAGCCTGTGAACTTGTTTAGAAGCATGTCATGGGTGTCACTATGTGACTGTATGGGATTGTTGAGTTTCAGGGGCACATGGTGCAGGATGAGATGGTGAAACAGTATGAGGTAAATGACTTGAAGGTTATGGAAAAGAGGGTACTGCTTGATGTTGAAATGTGTTAGCTTGGCTCCGGATGTAATGAAGATAGAAGGGAAGTAAACAGATTATTAAAATACCACTGTACTGAGATCATAGAGCAGAACCATGGTGAAAAATAGTCAAGGAACTTAGGATGAATATTAGTAGGATAAATGCTTTTTCTCCTTCCTTCTGCTCTATGAACTTAGACTTAAACTGTTTCATTGTACAACGTCATGCATCTCCTTTTTTTAGTGAACTGAGAGGGAGCCAGCCACTTTTACTTTTCAGTCTAACTCAAAGGCTTGAGAGTTCACTTGCATTAAACTGGCTACTAGTACCTTTTACTCTTTCCAGGGCTTTAAAACTTTTATATTATAAATCTGCCCAAGTTTCTTTAATTTTTGCTAATTTCCTATTTTGTAGTTGATTTCACTTACATTTTCAGTGACCTAATTGGGTTTGTGCTTCTTAGACAGACATATATTTCTATTGTGTGTTTAAGAATTAATACCTTGTCTTCAGGTTACAAGATTCTTACTCTAGTATTCCTGTTATAGCTTCAGTTTTGAATTTATGAGGCTTGATGCATGTGTTCCCTTACAATAGAAAGGACCATTGTCATCCTTTCTTGCATTTTGGACATATATTCAAGCACCTTTTTAAAGGAAGCAGATTATTGCTCCTAAGTTACTTTAGATATATCTAATGCCTCTAAAGTGTCTCCCATATGAGTTCAAAAGAGCTGAACCCTGTAAAAGACTGTGGTACTTCTCTGATAGTCAATATTGAATATGATAACAACATGTCCCAATTCTTCCTTTCTTTTTCAGTAATCCATATTAACATGGTTTTTAATTTTCTGGTTGAAATGCTTCACCAATCCACCTGTCTTTGAATGATAAGCAGAAGTTCTAAGTTGATTAATTTTAAAGAGCAGACATAACCCTTCCATGAGTTTGGACATAAAATGCATTCCTTGGTCTGTCACAATCTCTTTGGGTATTGTCAGCCATGTAAACATGAGCACTAACTCATGGCTACAGCACTGTTGAAACTATATGAAATGACACTGCCTCTAGGTAACAAGTAGCATATTCTGCATTTATGAGTATATACTAGTGATCCCTTAGAAGTTTAAAGAAAGGTCTCACTAGATGCATGTTCTTTTGAATACTACCTCTGTTATGGACAATGCCACCAAAGGATTTTGTGATCCTTTTCCTGATAGCTATTTTCTGGCATTAAGGACAACAGGTACAAAATCTTTCACTGACCAGAAATAGCCTTGTCCGGTAAAATCTTCCTATCATCCTTTTCTTCATTTAAGCTACAGCTAAGAGTACCCTCAAATGTTACTATGTGCCAGCATTGGTATAGTCTTTGTAAATGGCTCTGTTAACAACCATTTGGTGATAATGCCCCTGCCTTTATCTACCCTATAGATTTGCTTGGTAGCTTTTTCAAAATATGGGCTAGCAGGAGATAAGCTTGTCGAGGCAGTATCTTCTGGGTATTATTTCTAGCTTGCATGAGTGTGCTATGCTTGCAAATGACTTTTTTTAAGATTGTCAAAACCCATTAGAGTCTATTAGTTCCTTCCCGGTCCAACATTATCTTACTTGGATGTTGTATGCTTTGTTTCTCTCATATTGAAGCAGACATATTATTCAAAGTCTATTTTTGAAAGGGGTGTATTCTCTTTACAAAGTTATCTACCTTCTATGGTTTCTTCAGATATTTACCACAAATCTGACCACAGAACTGAAAAAAAAACAGAGAAACTCCATCTCTTATTACTTCATGTGCTATGCTGGATATTACCACTGCACAATGCTTTGCTGCATGTTAGAGGAAGAAATACTAAAATCTAAGTGTCAGAATGGATTTTTTTCTAGTAGAATTATTTCAGACATTTATTCCTAAGCAAGCTAGGCCAGAAAATATCCTTGGATTCTATGAGGTATTCTGTAAAACATATTACTACAGCTGCCTGTTGCAAGTTTGGATAAGGCGATACAATAGACAAATAAATATTGTGGAACATTGCTTAGGTGGCACAGTGATATAACAGGTAGCATTGTCACCTCATAGTAGGAGATTCTCTGGTTCAAATCTCAGTTGGGGTGCCTTCTATGTGGAGTTTGCATGTCCTCCTTGTGTTCATGTGGGTTTTTTCCGATTGTTCTGGTTTTCTCCCACATTCCAAAGATATGCTGTGGGTGGATTGGACATACTAAATTGACAATAGGTGTGAGTGCGTGTGTGTGTGTGTGTGTGTGTGTGTGTGTGTGTGTGTGTGTGTGTGTGTGTGTGTGTGTGTGTGTGTGTGTGTGTTTGTGTGTGTGTGTATGTATGTATATGTGTGTATGTGTGTGTGGCATGGAAGAACAACCACAGAGGGTGAGCCATCTGGCAGTGTGAACACTGGCTTTAGATGATTGTCAGTGCTGATGTGACAACCCAACCCCATGTACAAAAATAGGAAAAAGGGGTGATGAAAGGATGGTTTGCCTAGGCAAAGCAGTTAGAAACACGATCAGTCTGCTATTGTATTTTATCATTATTGAATGCAGCATTGTTTCTCAGTAGAATGACATTCTGAAATCTAACAGTATGAGCCCTTATTGAATGATAATTGCAATGCATTGTTGCCAGTTTAAATACATGAATTATGATTGGAAACAATATTAAAGAAGGTGGTACATAACCTGGCCAGCTTTTTTTATGCACTTAAGTTAGTCTTTGTAGTATGCCGTGTTAGATGTGCCTCTGTGTAAACTCAGTAGCTGTTAATACTATTCTGGATAGTAAAGCTTCTTGCCACAAATTGCTTTTATGTTTCAGTGGATTTACTGGTGACAGTGTATTATGGAATTTTAACACTGCTACAAGTAAAGTGTAAAGCTCTACCTCATCTGTGGGTTCATCCATTTTGCTATCTTGCATGCAAACAATTCCTGTTTTCTGAGTACAATTTTAAAGAAACTAGAACCAAAAAACTTATTTTAGTCAGATTACCATGATTCCTGAAACAATTAGTACCTGCCTATAAAGGTCTACCCTCTACCTTCTGCATATTTGTAGGACTGCAGTTAGAAAAAGTTTGATCCTGTAACATCAGTATACACAGAATGGTATATTTACAAACACCAGTTTGCATCTCATATTAATTTATTTAGTTATTATAAAACAGTTTTTTTGGCTAAATGCCCAGACTGATAGCATTCATAAAATTTTATTCCATCCAGTCTGTCTTTAGCCTTTTTCTCTTTCATCTGTTGTTTTGTTCTTTCCCAATCTTATCCCTCAATACAGTCTTACCAGTACTCTGTGGAGGAATCACCTGGTTACCCTTCTCAGGTAGAGCATGTACCAGCTCATTTACCACCATATATCCTTAACCATTTCTATTAATTGTTCTGTAACATTTCTTTAGTGAAACCACTGAGGGTAGACACCTAAGAAAGTGGTTCACCACTATCAGTTCCACATTTATGCAAGATGTGTTCTCCTCTAGTTGTTGCCATTTGCAGGAAAGATGGGAGAGGATAAACATCTGGGACCTTGCTGGCTTCTGCAGTGGGTAGGCCCATGCATGGAACTGCTGTTTCTTGACACATGGTGCGACTCCAGCACATTCCAAGAACTTGGAATATGTGGCTCTTCATAATCATTGCTGTTGAATTTTAAATTAATTAGGCTTTTTATTCCTCCCTGCTTAGGAATGGTACAATTATTCTTGTACACTCACTGGTTCACCAGCCTTCTCATTCTGCTGTCCTCTCAAAGGCAATTAGGAATGCCTGTACATCATTACAGGGGTTCAAATTTTGCATAAAATAGCCAACCCTTATATCTCTCTTAAGTTCTTAGTGTAAGAATTCTGGATAAAGCCTATAATACTGGGAAATAAATAGTTAAAATCAGGGACAGATTTTAAATATCACTTTTATAAAATTAGAAAGTTGCTAGAATAACAGGTTTTGTTATTCACATGCATTTTCTAAAGGATATGAAGTCTGAAACTCTAATGTCTGTCAATATTTAGTGACTTCAGTCCTCAGTGATATATATAGAATGTTTGCTACCCTGAGGGGAGTCAATCCAGCAATTCAGTCTGCATGCCAGTATATCTACAGTTTACTGGCAATGGGAGGCACAGCAGTAGTCAGAGTGGAATGGGTACGTGTATCTGTAGTACATGTGCAAAAGGATGGTCAAAAAAATAACTCTCATGGGAACTGAATACATAACATGCATACTTGAATGTTATACAGCAGAGTATTAGCAAGGGGAACCACTGTAGCAGTCCAAGTGGGAGGGGTCATAAAATGCATATATTATGGAAATGTAGCGCATGTGCAGATGGATGGCAAAAAAGTCTTCAAAGGAACTGATTCCATAAAATCCACACTTGAATGCTTTATAATAGTGCATTAACAAGGGGAGCCACTGCAGCAGCCAGAATACAAGGGGTCATAAAACAGACATGTACATTCTGCAATCAGAAAAGTTATAAAACAGCATTCAACCCCTCAGGAGATTTGAAACCCTGAACTAGCACACTGACAAAATAAGAATCATTGCATAAGCACACTGGGTCATCAAAGGAATTCAGATAATATCAGGAGCTGGTGTTTATTTTAGATTGGAATGTGCAGTGAAGTTTTACTCATTTGCATGACTGATTAGTGTCTGCTGAGGATTTTGCTTAATTTTCACCATAGTACATGAAGTAATATTTCACCGTGATTGCTATTGGCCATTGCTCTTTGCCAGTTGTCATGCAAAGTATGACCACAGAAAGATGATTTTGATTTATATGCTAATTTTTGGCATGTGTGTGGTATTTCTGTCTCTTTTCCCCCGTAGCATAGTTCAGAAATGTCAGTATAGGAGAGACTGAAATGGGAAGGTGACATAAACAGAGGGTATAATGTCATCATCATCAACCCCCTTTTTCTCATTTTTTTATAAATGGGTTGGGTTGTCATGTAAACTGTCTCCATATTTTTCTTTTCAGTGCTACTCTCATACCTTCTTTGACTCTCATATCCACCTCTTTACATGGATTTTGCATTTAAGAATTAAACTGCACTACAAATATTTTTCCTTAACTTTTGCATCCTCTTTTCTTCTTGTCTTCTTCTTGTCTGTCTGAAATCCTCTTCACAAGATTGTATTCTGCTTTTCTGCACATGTGCCAAAACCACCATAATCTTCACTTTGACCAATTCTGCAATTGGAGCTATTTTTGCTTCTGCTCTTATGTCCTCATTTCTTTATCTGTCCCATAGTGTGCATCCTACTGCCCATCTCAGGCACTCTATCCCCATTACCTCTAGCTTCCTCAGCTCTGCTATTACTGCTCAAATTTCTGCACTATACAGTAGTACTTGTCAGACTAATATTTTATACACCTTGCTTTTCAACTTCTTTGGCATTCTGCTGGCATACAGTACACCTGACACTCTGTACCAGTTGACTGCATACTCTCTGATTCTAGCTTTGGCCTCCTTATTCAAACTTCCCATGTTCTAAACTACCCCTTCCCAAACAGTCAAAGCTGTTAACCTTTTCTACTATTTTCCCTTCTAAGTTCTCTGCTTCATCTCATTTCCCCCATTTGCTGCTATTACACATCTTATGTGTCCTCAGTTTAATCCCATGTGTCTTCAGTTTTGCATTCCATTCCCCCATCCTTTGCTGAAGTTCTTGCTCAGAGTCTGCCTTTAATGACACATCATTTGCATACAGCAACTTTGTTGATCTGCCCTCTTCAACCTGTTTGTTAATGTAGTCCATCATCAGTGTAAATAGCAGTCGGTTCAGAGCTGAACCCTAATGCACACACATTGCCAGTGAGAATCAGAGGGTATAACACAAGGTGAGAAAATGCAGAATGGGCAGGTTGGAGGTGGGATTGGAGGTCATAGTTCCTAACTTGCTAGCTCAGCAAGGGTCGAAGAGTTATCCAGAAATATATTATGTTAGAACGTGCCAACCTCCACTGCATGATGTACATATTCATTATAGCATAGTTTTCTTTCAGGAAACTTGAACACATGATACCATGAAAAGAGAAACATACATTAATGGAACTGAACCGTTCCTATATCACTGATATGTTCTAAACTAAGTGTATTAAAAGGCATGCCATAGAAACAATGGCAGAAAAGGTGTGTGAAAAACAAATTTCAAGGGAGGGGATCACATGATCACAGGACAACAAAAATACACCTACATGGGCTCAAACCCCTATTTTGACAATGAAACATTCTCTAGTATATTAGCAAGTTATGTCACAAAAGCACTCATAGAAAATGTGACTGGAAAACATATTTCATGGGAATGGAATATATGATAACTGGATAACAAAAATGCCCCTAAATGAAACCAACCTGAAACCCTGCCTTAGGCACTGATATTCACCAGGTCAGGGGATTAGCAAGTGTAGCCACAGAAGAACTTATGATAAGGTTGAAAGAAATTGATGGGTCTGAATACACACATTTCATTTAAATGGTAGAACAGTGCTGAAGACTGAAAATTGAACAGTCAAAACAAAATACCAATCAGCAAGGGATTAAAATATATCTGGCAGTATACTGGCAATGTACACATCACTGCATGAATATACTGTGCCATGGAAACTGTGATATACTTGTATCATGTTTTCTTTATTTATAGAATATAATAATGATTGTTTTTCAGCCTGCTATAAGGTAAACCTCAATAAATTTGAACCACTACCTGCCCTGGTATTACCACCTACAGAGTTGCATTATCAAGTGTCCCCACAGAAGAACTTATAGTGAATGGGTCAGAAAACACACATTTCAAGGAAAAGTTACAAAACTGCAGAAAACTGAAAAAATATGCAGTGGTAAACAGCAGATAACAATCACGGAATCAAAACCAGACCTCTACTGTATCAACAATGCATGTATCAATGCCAGCCTGCTACATACACAGGCTTCGATATATGCACTGTAAGTATTTATTGACAAGTACAAATTGTTTGTCAGACTGCTACAGCTTTGATCACAATGGATTTGAACCACTGCCTGCCTAACCAATATTCTATATACCAGAGCATTAGAAAGTGACACCACAAAGGAACTTATGATAAGGTTAAAAAAAATCATGTATCACATGACCATGATGGTAGATATTTAAATGTAAAAATACTGTGTTGTTTTTATCTGAAGAAGTTCATGCTATTAACTGGATTAAAAGCACTTAATAAAATTTCTTGAGCTGTTTCCTAAGGTTGTTGCCACTTTGGAATGTTTACTAGTTTCCATTTTTGTGTATCTACTAAGGTTGAAAGAAATCAAACATTTCATGGGAATGTTAGAACGCTGTCAATGACTGAAAGATGACCATTACTAAACAGCATAAAATAATCAGTGGATCAAAATCTCCTCCTAGTTTATTGAAAATGTACATATCATTGCAAAATTGCTA
The DNA here is from genome assembly GCF_019279795.1 of Protopterus annectens. Lineage (NCBI taxonomy): Eukaryota > Metazoa > Chordata > Ceratodontiformes > Protopteridae > Protopterus > Protopterus annectens. The sequence goes on along the minus strand of NC_056746.1, from coordinate 643,807,572 downwards.
CATACACTTATTAGGTTGTGCCTTATGTCATATTTGCATTGCAAGTGATGACTGCAGGATATGGATTACTTAACAGACTACTACAAGCAGAACTCAATGGACTTGACCTCTACTTGCTTAACTGATAATCTCTAGAGCAGCATATTATCAAGTGAAGTCACAGAAGCACAAAAAGAATAGGGGTCAGAAAATTCCCATTCAATGGAATGTTAGAACACTGTGGAAGAATAAAAAATGAACATTGTTAAGCAACATGTAACAATCAGGGGAATCAAAACAGTCTTCATAATGTGTTGACAATCTACACGTCACATGACTACAAAGGGACATAGAACATGTTACAATGAAGCTACTAACTTCACCTTGTTGCTTGGTGTTGAGCATTGACAGTCACCTGACAGTCACCTCAATTGAGCATTTTAAGGCTTTTTCTCAGTTTTTGCCATAGGATGAGAAGTGTCATTTCTCTATGCTTACATATGGACAGTGAAGTTGCCAGCTGTCATGCAATGTACACTACAGATAGATTATTTTCACTATTTTACAAACCCTTTTTGGCCATGTGTCTAGTGTGATAATGTGTTTCTGATAACAGTAAAAGTTGTAAAGGGTGCAGGATACATATAAAAAGAGCAGCAAGCCCATGTAATGACAAAAAGGTGAGGGGATAAGGACTTGAGCAGGATGGGCTGGATGGAAAAGATAAATGCACATCAATGGCTATGAACCCATGATTTTCACATTGACATGACTCATAGCAATCTGTAAATAAATTTTGTGTCTACAAGTCCTGCAAACCTGTAAATAAATTTTGTGTCTACAAGTCCTGCAACCTGTAAGTAACCTGTAACTCCAGCAGCCCCTCTACTCATATCAATCTATATGGGTTCTCTCAACTAATTAAAGAACCAACTAGAATAGATGAGAAAACAAAGAGAGAATCCATATTGGACTGGACACTAACCAACTATCCCAAACAAAACTATACAGTAGGCTGTCTCCCAGATGACTTAAGTGATCATCTCCCCACCTTCCTACTCCAGAAACATTCCAATAACCCCAAACCAGTAGTCTACAAACTCGTACGAGATGACCGTAACCTTACCCCACAATACCTAAATACTGTCCTAAGCCACTGCAACTGGGAACCACTACAGACACTCGGGTTAGACCAGGCAGTAGACTACTTCAATACTACCTTCTCTAACATCTTTAACAGTCTAGCTCCCAGCAGAAAGATCAGAGTTAAAGCCAACTATGCACCCTGGCTAAATAGGGACACCAGAGCCTTACTAAAAGCTAGAGATAAAGCCTGGAAAATCTGGAAAACTGACAAAACCCCTAGCTCCAGACAATACTATCAACAGCTTAGAAACAAGGCCAAGGCTGAATCCAAAATAAACAAAAAAAAAAAAAAAACTATTTTCTTAGCGCTCAAAGGAAATATTTAAATAGTCCACAAAAATTCTGGCATGCCATTAACTCCCTACTAAATCCAGGCAAAACCACAACCCCAGCACCCATCTCTACTAACAATACCCTAGACATAGCTTATCAATTTAATAAACATTTTACTAAATCCATCTTAGCCCTGTCCAGTCAAATAACCAAAAACAGTCTACCTCAATCACAACCTAACCTATCCCACACCACCCCCTCTTTCAGCCTATCACCATTGCCCACCTCAACTATCAAAAAATTCCTCCTAAAACTAAAGCCAAACACACTAGCAGCTGATAACATACCTGCTGCATACCTAAAAATGGCTAGTGACTTCCTATCATATCCTGTCTCCATCCTTATTAACTGCTCCATACTAGAATCCTACATACCCAAACTCTGGAAAGTATCTCACATCATTCCTCTCCACAAAGGAGGTAATTCTTATGAATTCTCCAACTACTGACCTATTGTTATCCTTTGCCCCTTATCCAAAATTCTTGAGAAATGCATCCACTTGCAAGTGATGACATTTCTTAACACACACAATCTACTATCTACCATACAACACGGCTTCCGTCCACATCACAGCACTACCACAGCCCTTCTATCCTTCACTAATTATATAAACCTTCACAGGAATGATAACAAATATGTATCAGCCATTTTCCTAGACCTCTCAAAAGCATTTGATATGGTCTCCCACTCCATTCTACTAGACTCACTAACATCATTATCCTTCACCTCCTCTACTATAGCCTGGTTCAAAAGCTACTTGTCTGACAGGCAACAATCAGTCCATTGGAAAGGAACTCTGTCTACACAACTTCCAACCATCATAGGAGTCCCACAGGGCTCTATACTGGGCCTGCTATTGTTCTCTATTTTCACAAATAACCTCAAATGCTCTACACAACATGCCACACTCATACAATATCAGTGGCGGCTGGTGACTTCAAATCAAAGGGGGGTTGCAGGAGACAGCTGAATGGGTGGGGTCAAGGGAAAGGGTATGGCCAACTAGAAAGGGGAGGGGCTATGATCAAAACCACAAAAACTAAACTTTAATTAAATACGCTGCCCTGGGTGGCAAACCATCATTATGAGAGTCCAATCAAGACAAAAATAAGTGTAGAAGAATAAAAATATTTCAATGCATTGGCTGCATGACAGCTTACTTAATATCTAGATGCAAACAAAAGGTTGTGATGCATGAAAAAATAAATTACTTTTTAAATGCATTACTGGAATGCCAGTCAAAATCAAGTACAAGAAAAAACAGAAGCACTCAACTCAAACCACTTCTCCTTGCACTGCAGTTCTAATTATAATTTATATTAAAGTACCAAGTAACATGCTGAAAGTAGAAATCTCTGTGATGCCCCCACTTGTAAAAATGTTTCTTATCCAAAAAAGACCTGCTGCCTGACAACTATCTACTTGTTTTATGGGGAAAACATGTAAGTAAAAAATGAAAAGCAAACAAGAAACAAGCTCAAGATACATTGCTTAAAGGATTACTGTACAGGTTATGGACCACACATGATTGGCATTCTGTTTAGTTTACGGGTAAAATCTGTAGAGATGACTGGGAGTCTCCAACAAGTGTAATGAGCTTTTTAAAATAATGGAATCCTGTCCTTTAATACCCAAGGCTTATACATTATCTAGTCAAGTATTCTCTGTATGGCAACAACAGAAAGGCTTTCAATGTTGGCAATTCTTTAACAGTATGCTTATTAAAGCTTACTTGCATCTTACAATCTCAGACAAGCTTACCTTATGGTCATTAAAGCATTGCTACTTAAACACAGAGCAAGAGGCACTTTGAGTAATAAGCATAAATCAACAGTACAAAAATATGACAGAAACCAGACCTTTCTGCAAAATCAAGGACAGATGAAAAGGCACTGTAGTACTTGTGTCTGCCTTGGATGGGGGGGGGGGGGCACACTGCACATTTTCACTGCATAACTACTCCTTGCCTTGCTTGGACACATCCAGAGTCACTACATGGTGGAGTGGGGTGCAACAAGTATGTCACAATTTGAAATGTCTCTGGCTGACTGTGATGGCCCTGACACATTTGTCATACCTCTCAACCTCAGAGCAAGAAATCTGGACAAAGCCATACACAGAAGTGGGACAAATGCCCAAAAATAAGGACAATTTTTAAATATTGTTCTAATAAACTTAGAAAGATAATAGAATAGGTCTTGCATTAGTATGACTTTTCTGAAGGGTATAAAATCTGAAACTCAAATGTCTGTCATTATTTTCTAACTTCAGTCTTTAGTGATTTGTCACTAATTTGCCAAAAAACACAATTTTATGAAAAATGGACCAAATGTGATGCAAAAATATAAAATAGCCACACAATACAGTTGGGAACCTGTCAAAGAAGGGAAACTTTAATATTAGTACTGCTAACTTGAGCAGCTGACAAAATAAAATAATCTACATGCATTTCAAGTAATCTATAACTTTGATTATTACAGTTATTTCTTAATTGTAAACCCTCCATGTTTTCTTCCAAAATTGCTATTTTGCGGAGGGATTATTAGGGGGAGAGCAACATTTTGAGCCAAAATCGGGGACAGTTGAGAGGTTGGCTATGCCTAATTCTATAAAGCAATTTATTTGCATGTACCTCTCAACCTGTTAATGCAGTAAATCTGAACAAGGCCAAATATATTGGGGGAACATATAAACAGTCCTAAATATTGCTCTCGTATAAATTGAGACAGTTGATAGAATAACAGTTCTTACTTTAGCATGCATTTTTCTGAAGGTTATGAAGTCTGAAACTCAGTGTATCATTATTTAGTGACTTAATTTCTAAATGATTTGCCAGAAAACTACAAATTTTATGAAGAACAAACCAAAAATAAGAAGCAAAAATCTATTCCTTCTTTGAAAATCTGGACAGTTGGGAGGGATAGTTCAGCTGGGCCTGTCTGAGTTTGCTGCCCTTCCCCCCTGACAAAATCATGGTTGAATGGAGCCTCTGCAGCCATTCTAATGAACCATTACTTGGCTATTTCACTCCATTTACCATAAACACTAATGTGCATACTGCTTTACTTCTATGATGAGTTGGACTTCATTTGAAAGTTTTATTTTGTAGTTTACAGCACAAACACTAAGTCATCTACTAAACAAAGCAATGCAGTCTCACAATGAAAACTTAGCATTAAAACTTCTCTGCCCTTGAAACTCACATTCATTTAAACAGCATTGAAACCCACATTCAAAGAAAATACATTTTGCCAGTGGCAGAAAAAGATTAATTTTGGGCTGTTTTCAAATCATAGGCCCCTTGCATATGAAACATACATGTGCTCTTTGATGCACCTTCCTCATTGTACTAAATTATATTCCTTGTACAATATATTACAGTTGTTAGAGGGCATTTTAAAGTTGTTTTGAACATTTTTCCAGTAAGCAATAAAACAAAATGCATGCACCCATAATGACAAAACTGCCCAGTTCAGAACATTTATCATAAAAGTCTACTCAGACTTCCACAGTCCACCATTATCAGTAAATATGCACAATTCTACAGTTCACCATTATCAGTAAATATGCACAATTCTACAGTCCATTATCAGTAAATATGTACTATCTCTGAAGAAGTAAAAGTCATCTAAATAATTCCACATTAAAGAAATCTGTAACTAATGAAGAGGTTGCTGCTAGCAAACACCTTTATATTTCATGGTTTCATCAAAAAATAAAGTGTCTGTTGCCCCTCAGGAATAAATTGCCTATATTACATTAAAAAAATGATAAGCTAGTAATATTGCAAGAGGAAATGGATGGCAAACTGATAACGGACTCATAGTTAGTATCTTCACCAAAGAGAACATTCTCAGTACGGCAGCATCCACCCCTTGTGGGAGTAGAACCCACAGCCTTCTGCATCAAAGGCAAGTACACAACCTGTTGTGCTATTAACAAGGCAAACCAACTTCACTTAAGCAACACTAAACTTCTGTTCCCCTGCAGCTCTCAGCTCCTTGTAAAATCTACTCAATACTCAACTTCGCAGCACAAGAAAACCTGGAAAAAGCCAAAATGTATTGGGGGGGGGTCAAAAGTCCAAAAACCAGGGACACAAACATTGCTTGTATAATCTTGGAAAGTTGCTAGAACCATATATTTTACTGCCAAGCTCCCTGTGCAAAACAGTCATAGCAACATACCACTACGCCAAATCAGCTGCTTTGTAAAAGAGGAAGACTGAAACTTAAATGGCTATCATTTAGTGAATTCAGTTCTCACCATAGTTGTCAACCTCTTAGTACAAAACACCTGGACAAACCCAGTAATGAGGGAATACAGCCCTCAAACATTCAGTGAATTCAGTTCTTGCCATAGCTGTCAACCTTAGCACAAAAAACCTGGTGAAGCCAATAATGGGGGAATACAGTCCCAAAAATAGGTACAAATTTCAAATATTCATCTTATAAACATAGAAAATTGCTAGAATAAAAGGTTGTGTTATGGCTGTGTTACTGTGTATTTTCTGAAGAACATGAAGTCTGAAATTCAAATGCCTGTCAATTTTACTGCTGACAGAATAAAAACAATTTTCAGCAGAGACCCTGGGAGAAATACTGCAGACACATCTTTGTAAAATGACAGGGCACCAGAGCAAATCCACACAAACACAGGGAGGAGATGCAGACTCCACACAGAAGGCACCCCAGCCAAGAATCAAACCAGAAAACCTATAGCTGTGAGGCAACAATACTACCACTGCACCATCAAATATGCAAGTACTTAAACATTCAGAAACCTGAAGTCTGAAATTCAAATGCCTGTCAATTTTATTTAACATTTGTTAATCAGGACAGTCTGACTTGGAACAAAAAAAAAATTTCAGCAGAGGCCCAGGAAGAAATAATGCAGACATGTCTTTGTAACATGGGAGGACACAAAAGCAAACCCACACAAACACAGGGAGAAGATAAAGACCCCACAAAGAAGGCACCCCAGCCAAGAAGCAAACCTGAGAACCTGCAGCTATGAGGCAACAATGCTACCACTGCACCATCATATATCAAGCATATCACATTTACAAACCACAGATATTATGAGGAACAGATCAGATCAAATATGAGACAAAAATCTGCAGTTTTCTTTTTACAAATGGTGGTGGGTAGGGAATTCAGGTCTTTAACACCTGCATACAAGGTACAGGGTTCAAGCCTGAGGTATTCCCTACCACACACACACACACACACACACACACACACACACACACACACACACACACACACACACACACACACACACACACACACACACACACACACACACACACACACACACACACACACACACACACACACACACACACACACCTGTAGTAGCAAACCACAAAAACTAAATATACTGCACTGGGTGCCAAACAGTCGTCACGAGAGTCCAATCAAGACAAAATGAAGTGTAGAAGAATAAAAATATTTCAATGCATTGGCTGCATGACAGCTTAATATCTAGATGGAAACAAAAAAGGTTGTGAAGCATGAAAAAATAAATTACTTTTTTTTTAAATACATTAATGGAATGCCAGTCAAAATCAAGTATAAGAAAAACAAGCAGCACTCAACTCAAACCACTTCTTGCACTGCAGTTCTAATTATAATTTATATTCAGCTTTATTAAAGTAACAAGTAACATGCTGAAAGTAGAAATCTCTGATGCCCCCACTTGTAAAAATGTTCCTTATCCAAAAAAAGACCTGCTGCCTGACATCTACTTATTTCATGGGGAAAACATGATCAAAGTAAAAAATGAAAAGCAAACAAGAAATAAGCTCAAGATACATTGCTTAAAAAAGGATTACTGTACAGGTTATGGACCACGCGATTGGCATTCGGTTTACGGGTAAAGCCTGCAGAGATGACTGGAAGTCTCCAAGTGTAATGAGACTCTTAAAATAATGTAATTCTGTCCTTTATTACAAATACTGGCATATGCATTTCAATACCCAAGGCTTATACATTATCTAGTTAAGTATTATCTACATGGCAACAGAAAGGCTTTCAATGTTGGCAATTCTTTAACAGTATGCTTATTAAAGCTTACTTGCATCTTGCAATCTCAGCCAAGCTTACCTGATGGTCATTAAAGTATTGCTACTTAAACACAGAGCAACAGGCACTTTGAGTAATAAGCATAAATCAACAGTACAAAAAATATGACAGAAACCAGACCATTCTGTAAAAATCAAGGACAGATGAAAAGCCATTCTAGTACTTGTGTCTACCTTGGATGGGTGGGATTCTCTGCACATTTACACTGCATAACTACTTCTTGTCTTGCTTCGACACATCCAGAGTCACTACATGGGGGAGTGGGGTGTAACAAGTATGTCACAGTTTGAAACGTCTCTGGCTGATTTGTGATGGCCCTGACACATTTGTCATACCTCTCAACCTCAGAGCAAGAAATCTGGACAAAGCCATACAAAGAAATGGGACAAAGGCCCAAAAATAAGGACAATTTTTAAAATATTGCTCTTATAAACTTAGAAAGCTAATAGAGGTCTTGCATTAGTATGAATTTTCTGAATTGTATGAAATCTGAAACTCAAATGTCTGTCATTATTTTTTAACTTCAGTCTTTAATTATTTGTCACTAATTTGCCAAAAAACACAATTTTATGAAAAATGGACCAAAAAATGTGATGTAAAAATATAAAATAGCAACACAATACAGCTGGGAACCTGTCAAAGAAGGGACACTAATATTAGTACTGCTAACTTGAGCAGCTGACAAAATAAAATAATCTACATGCATTTCTGAAATAAAAGTAATCTGATTATTACAGTTATTTCTTATTTATAAGCCCTCCATGTTTTCTTCCAAAATTGCTATTTTGCGGAGGGATCATTAGGGGAAGAGCAACATTTTGAGTCAAAATCAGGGACAGTTCAGAGGTTTGGCTATGCCTAATTCTATAAAGCAATTTATTTGCATGTACCTCTCAACTTGTTAATGCAATAAATCTGGACAAGGCCAAATATACTGGGGGAACATATAAACAGTACTAAAAATTACTCTTGTATAAACTGGGACATAAATCTGGACAAGGCCAAATATATTGGGGGAACATATAAACAGTACTAAAAATTGCTCTTCTATAAACTGGGACAGTTGATAGAACAGGTCTTACTTTAGCATGCATTTTTCTGAAGGTTATGAAGTCTGAAACAAGTGTGTCATTATTTAGTGACTTAATTCCTTAATGATTTGCCAGAAAACCACAACTTTTATGAGGAACAAACCAAAAATAAGAAGCAAAAAATCTATTCATTCTTTGAAAATCTGGACAGTTGGGAGGTATAGTTCAGCTGGGGCTGTCTACGTTTGCCGCCCTTCCCCCTCACAAAACCATGGTCGAATGGAGCCTCCCTGCAGCCATTCCAATGATCCATTACTTTGCTATTTCACTCCATTTACCATAAACACTAATGTGCATACTGATTTACTTCTATGATGATTTGAACTTCATTTGAAAGTTTTATTTTGCATTTTACAGCACAAACACTAAGACATCTGCTATACAAACTTGGCATTAAACCTTCTCTGCCCTTGAAACTCACATTCATTGAAACAATATTAAAACCCACATTCAAAGAAAATACATTTTACCTGTGGCAGATAAAAATTAATTCTGGGCTGTTTTCAAATCACAGGCCCCTTGCATATGAAACATACATGTGCTCTTTGATACACCTTCCTATTGCTTTGAACATTTTTCCAGTAAACAATGAAACAAAACTGTCCAATTCAGAACATTTCCATCATAAAAGTCTACTCAAACTTCTACAGTACACTATTATCAGTAAATATGCACAATTCTACAGTCCACCATTATCAGTAAATATGCACAATCTCTGAAGTAGTAAAAAAGTCATCTAAATAATTCCACGTTAAATATATCTGTAATGAAGAGGTTGGTGCTAGCAATCACCTTTATATTTCATGGTTTCATCGAAAAATAAAGTGTCTGATGCCCCTGAGGAATAAATTGCCTAAATTACATTAAAAATAAGCTATTAATATTGCAATAGGAAATGGATGGCAAACTGATAACAGGCTCATAGTTAGTATCTTAATTTTCAGTACGGCAGCATTCACCCCTTATGGGACTAGAACCAACAACCTTCTGCATCAAAAGCAAGTACACAACCTTTTGTGCTATTAGCAATGTGAGCTGACTTAGCATAATCAGCACTAAACTTCTCTTCCCCTGCACCTCTCAGCTCCTTGTAAAATCTACTCAATACTCAACTGCATCTCAACTTCGCAACACAAGAAGTCTGGAAAAAGCCATATTTATTGGGGTGGGTCAAAAGGGCAAAAACCAGGGACACATTAAACATTGCTTGTATAATCTTGGAAAGCTGCTAGAATAAAATGCTGTGTTACCACCATACATTTTACTGCCAAGGTCCCTGTGCAAAAGAGTCAGAACAACATACCACTATGCCAAATCACCTGCTTTGTGAAAGAAAAATGCAGTGTTACCACCGTACATTTTACTGCCAAGGTCCCTGTGCAAAACAATCAAGAGCAACATACCACTACGCCAAATCAGCTGCTTTGTGAAAGAGAGGAAGACTGAAACTTAAATGGCTATCATTTAATGAATTCAGTTCTCACCATAGCTGTCAACTTCTTAGCACAAAACACCTGGACAAACCCAGTAATGAGGGAATACAGCCCTCAAACATATTCAGTGAATTCAGTTCTTGCCATAGCTGTCAACCTTAGCACAAAAAAACTGGACAAAGCCACTAACAGGGTATTACAGTCCCAAAAATAAGGACAAATTTCAAATAGCCATCTTATAAACTTAAAAAAATTGCTATAATAAAAGGCTGTGTTACTATATATTTATTGCTAGAATAAAACGTTGTTTTACTATGTATTTTCTGAAGAATATGAAGTCTGAAATTCAAATGCCTGTCAATTTTACTTCTGTCGGAACAAAAACAATTTTCAGCAGAGGCCCAGGGAGAAATACTGTAGACATATGTCTTTGTAAAATGGCAGGACACCAGAGCAAATCCACACAAACACAGGGATAAGATGCAGACTCCACACAGAAGGACCCCAGCCAAGAATCAAACCAGAAAACCTATAGCTGTGAGGCAACAATACTGCCACTGCACCATCAAATATGTAAGGAACTAAACATTCAGAAACCTGAAGTCTGAAATTCAAATGCCTGTCAATTTTATTTAACATTTGTTAATCAGGACAGTCTGACTTGGAACAAAAAAACAATTCTCAGCAGAGGCCCAGGAAGAAATAATGCAGACATGTCTTTGTAACATGGGAGGACACAAAAGCAAACCCACACAAACACAGGGAGAAGATACACACCCCCACAAAGAAGGCACCCCAGCCAAGAAGCAAACCTGAGAACCTGCAGCTGTGAGGCAACAATGCTACCACTGCACCATCAAATATCAAGCATTGCAACATTTATAAACCACAGATATTATGAGGAACAGATCAGATCAAATATGAGGCAAAAATCTGCAATTTTTTTACAAATGGTGGTGGGTAGGGAATTCAGGTCTTTAACACCTGCATACAAGGTACAGGGTTCAAGCCTGAGGTATTCCCTACCACACCACCATGAGCCTAACCACCAGTATATTGCACCAGGGGCATTTTCACACACACACACGCACACGCACAATCCCTGTACACTTACCTGGTCCTGTAGTAACTCCCTGTCCGCAAAACCTCCATAACTCCAGGTCCCTGTCCACAAACCCCCCCGACGAGTGCAGCTGAAAACCCGCGCAAATCCGACCTTGCCCGTCGCGAGATCTTCCCCTGCAGCAAGCTCCAATCCAGACCTGAGATCCTTCTCCTGACTGCCGACCTTGCAGTCCGACCTGATGCGTTTCCTCAGTGAGTTCCCAGGCAGTCTATGCAGTTTAAAACTGCATAGACTTGTGGGAGTGCTCCTGTTCATGTGTCTCAATCAGGACTGCTGCTGAGACAATCTGCGCATGCTCCATGCTCCAGACTGTCTCAGCAGCAGTCTGGACTAGTGCGCATGCACGAAGTCCGCGAAATTTTAAAATATTTTTTTCTTATTTTTTTCTTTTTCTTTTTTTTTTATTTTGTTAGTTTGAAGTTGAGGGGGATGCAGTCCGGCAGTCCAATAGCACGGGCCGCCCCTGTACAATATGCAGATGATTCAACCCTGATCTGCTCTGCCACATCTCCCACCACCCTACATACACTCACTCAAGATACCTTTATCTCAGTAGAAAAATGGATATCTGGTATCCAACTAATTCTAAATCCCAAAAAAGACAAAACTGCTACTATTTACCCCTAATAGATAAAAAAAAAAAAAAAACTCTCCTTTACCATAACATCTAAGGACGGCACCACCATCTTCCCTTCTAACCACACCAAACTTCTAGGCATTGAAATAGACAATAATCTCCACTTTGATGTTCACATCTCACATACCATAAAGCTAGTACACAAAAAAACTAGGCTCCCTATACAGGCATAAGTCCTTTCTCTCACAAAAAGCAAGAGTCACTCTTGCACAAAGTCACATCCTCTCAACTGTATTATACACAGCACCAATCTTTACTCAAATCAGACAATGTGACCTAGACAAACTAGAATCATGCTACAATAAAATAGCCAAGTTTGCTACTAACTCAACCTATAAAACCCATCACTGTGTTGCACTAAAAGAACTAAAATAGCTTGAGCTACCACAGCTTCTTAACTATCACCAGCTGGGCACAGTCTACAATATTCTCAAATATCCTGAAAAAAACCCCCTCATTATCCAACCTACTTACTATCTATACTGCAAACCGGTACCTAAGATCCAGTGAAAAATCTCTCCTCTCCATCATCAAGGCTAACAATAATGCAGGGAAAGCGCTCTACTCCCACACCGTTGCCAGAAATCGGAACTCTCTTCCACTATTCGTGTCCACTGCCCCATCCACATCCATATTCAAAAACTCCCTCAAATCGCAACTTCTTAGTACCTGGTTATGCCCTTGTATCACATAACCCTACCCATGCTACTATTAACTCCCCAAATTCCTCTCTAATCACATGCTGGAGCTCTGATCCCCTGTAGGCTTGTTCATCTGAAAGGGTACTTTAGAATCTTACTTGACATATTTTCTTTTCTTACCAATGTATAACTGACATTGTCTTTTTACCCATGTTCTATATCTTCTTTTACCTGGAGTGTTTTTATTAATTTCTTGTTATATTACTATGCTCAGCATACATGAAGTAACCTGTTTTGTGTATTATGCTTGATGTATTGTATTTGTATAACTTGATGTTGGAGCTTTTCTCCCCGGGCCTCCGCTGAAAATGGACCTGGTCCAGTCGGAATTTCCCGGTTAACAAATGTAAAATAAATAAATAAATAAATACATATTGTGTCTACAAGTCCTGCGACCTGTAAATAAATTTTGTGTCTACAAGTCCTGCTGGTGAACTTTGTTGGTTCTAGTTTTTTTATTTTCACCAGTTTGCTACATTTTTTGGTTTATGACCATATCTCTCAACCTTCCATGTCCAAAATGAGGAACACTAGCCCTCATAATGTGGAACAAATGGGCAAAATGTGGAACACCTACTAATGGCTTACTAACAACTTCAACTAGGAAGGTCATAGGATGGTGAAAATATGCTGGTTTTACTTATAAAGAAGATCTTTTAATGAATTAATATGATTCATTTCTATTTACAATGGATTTCACTTAAACAAATTCCTAACACTGAATGTGTGACAAGAGTCTTTCATTGTGGAACTTTGAGGGAACTTCTAGGAACATGAACTTTTTAAGACCCCAAATGAGGTACATTCCTCGTAATGAGGTACACTTGAGAGGTATGTTTATGACTCATAGCAATGCATTACTAAGGACAGTCACTGAAGGTGTATGATTGTAAGGGTTCATTAAAAAGAGACATCTGTGATATGTAGCACATTTGCAGAGTTGATACCAAACAATGTAAAACAGTCACACACTTAACTACATTTTGGTTATGTGTGTGTTGCATTTGGTTTTGATCCAGGTAGGAGGTAGGAAATGATAATATAGAACCAAGATTAAAAGAGGAAGGCTACAGAGGGTAAAACACCAGGTGAGCTAAGAAGGATTGAGCTGGATGTGGTTGGGATAGGAACATATCTGTCAAATTTTTAACTTAGCAATGCTGGACAAGTCCATACTTACAGAAGGGTTTATGGTGCTAAGCTCCATGATAGAATGTACACACTGATGATAGTCCTGTTTCATTTCAAAGGAAAAAAAATACATGCTTAGCAAAACAAAATTATTACCCCTACATAGCTTTGTAACCATGCATGTGTCACTTACATTCACCAAAACAGAGCATTAGCAGGGTACACTACTGGTAAAACATATCTCAGGGTAATGGAACATAGGATAGCAACGGAACTGAAATACACCTATCTGTATTCAAACCTATGCCTGTGTCACTCATATCCCCTGAACCAGAGCATTAACCAAGTATGCCATCAAAACACTTATAGAAAAGGCATTAACATAGAAAATTAAACATTGCCGATGAATGGCATACAGTTTTATGGTGAAAACAGTATATTATATAACAACATCCCACACTCAGGGGATTAGAGCCATGCACCATGTGTATTGTGAATGGACTCATCCAATCCTGACTATGCTGACTTATATACATCTTTACAGGGATACAATTAAATTTACTGTATTTCACTATTGCTTAGTGACATGAAACTACATTAATCTCCTTTGCATGATGAGTGGCAAGAATAGCGAGTTCAAAAGATTTTTCAAAGTTTTTGCCATAAGGTCAGAACTAGCATTCCTCTGTGTTTATACATGACTACCAAAATGGCTTTCTGCCAACAACATATGACCACAGAAAGATGATTTCAATACAGAAGGCCTTTTTGGCCATGTATGTAATTGTTTATCTAGTTTTTAATCAAATTAATTGTGCTATGGAAGACAGACTTTGTTCGAATCGAGAAGCCTCATGCTACAATCACTTGTCGACATATACTACAATTATTCTGTTTACATAAAAGGAATATTGTTCTTTTAACACGCCTCTTCTTCGAACAAACATTGATTTTTGTGTGCTATTTACTGTAAAGCCGGAACCTGTGATGATGTAAATTGGAAATGTGTTGGACATAGAAGAATGCAGTCATTTTACTGTAGGTTACATCAACACTAATGTCTGCCAAACAGCATTGGAATACAATGGACCTTAAACATATGTGATAAGACTTTACGAATGTCTACCAAGGTTGTGTCATATAATTATTGTGCTTCTTATATTGTGTGCTTGTTAACTTGCATTCATGTCCTAGTAGTTTTGGGTTGGGGAAGTCCATTGTGCTTAAGATACAATAATGCCTCAAATTTAGGTAAGGATTGTTTTATAGGTAAATGTATTTTACTGTCAGGCCATAATAAATCATAGCAGCTTGACCATTATTACCGTATATAGGTTAGGATTTGTAACACCCATGTGATGCCACAACTGTTAATTGCATTTGCCAATTAAATAACTAAACATTCCTAATCTAATTAGAAAATACTGTCCCTGATCTAATCTAAAATATAACAGAAAGGCAAAGGCAGGCTTACAGTTTTGCTGAGTCCTTTTTAATGGTATCTTCTGCACAGCATTGTAACTGACTGTAACTCTCAACTAACTGCTCAGCACTAACTGCCCAACAACTGACTTCAGCAGTCTCTTTTATATTCCAGGTTAACAGTCTCAACTGCCGTATTTTAAAAATAACAGTGAGCTGTTTGAAAAAGTTTTGCTGTTTTCCTGGAGTTGTTCTTCAACTTTGTTCTATGCTTGAAAAAGTTATTTTTCCTGTCAATTAGCTGTTCAGATAATCTACATTCTAATGACATCACCTACTGATCAAATAATTCTCCACAGTTTGTACTTTAGAATCTTCCTCACAAACATGTGCAGTTAAAATGTATCAAAACACTGACAAATTCGTTAAATATTCTGTATAAACAGGGAAATACTCAATATTTAAAAAACTTACATTTTCACAATTAGATATGCTGGCATACAGTACAAGTTAATCTGAGAATATACACAAATCTGCTGCCAGACATACTAACACAGACGACAGTGTTTTCATTTTTTTCACATTTCTCTCCTCCTTATGACTCAGTCATGGTTTTCAAGTGACCCTTGAAAACCGACACTTGGGAAAATGGGTCTACCTGGGAATATTAACCTACTCCTCTCCTGGACAATCCATCCACATTGGCATTATTAACCCCATTGCAGTGTTCTCCTTCCTTTTTGACGAAATTTGGCTGAGCACAGACCCCACTTCATAGTTTGAAGCATCTACCTGTACAATACATTTTTATTGTAATCTGGGATGGATAACACAGGGGTTCTCCCAAAATCTCTTTAAGTTTTTGGAATACCTGTTCACAATATGTGGTCCACACTAATTTGTCTGGTGTATTTTTCTTAGTTAGGTCAGTAAGGGGTGCAGCTATGGTACTGCGATTGGCCACAAATTTCCTATAGTACCCCACTGTCCCTAAAAATGCTCTCACTTGTTTCTTAGTAACAGGAACTGGCCACTCTTGAATAGCTTCCACATTGACAGGTTCTGGCCTAATTTTACCACTTCCCACTCTGTGTCCTAAGTAAGTGACCTCTGCATACCCACTTGGCACTTACTGTGTTTAATGGTTAATCCTGCCCTACTCAATTTATCCAAGCCCTCTCTCACCTGTGGCTGTACAAATGCCCATAGCACAGTGTTCAATGTAGAGTTTAACCTCTTCACAAGACCATTAGTCTGGGGATGGTATGGGGTGGTCTTTAGATGTTTCACCCCATAACACTTCCACAGACAAGTTAGCAGGTCTGACATGCAGTTGGCACCTTAGTCAGTCAATCCATGGAAAACCTACTCTGCTGAAGATTTCTAGCAAAACATTTGCCACCTCCTCTACATCAATATCACCTGCAAATGGATATTAGGAGCTATAGCTAGAAGTACAGATGGTAGGCTCCAGGCTCTACAAAATGCTGTTCTACACCACCTTCCAGCCCTCCAATATGAGTCCAGTCTTTATACAACAAACATTTGTACCCATATACAGATTCTTCCTTGAACCTCAGGTGCTTCCTTAACCATCTCTCTCAAACTTTGTACTGTAGGGTCCATAAGCTGAGCCTGTCTCAACTGTACATTTGCAACCTTCCCAAGCTCCCCTTCCACAGGAAGCCTAGTATTTTCTGACAGTTGTACCTCACTGTCACTCTGAGTACTATCACTCACCTCCATCCTTGCAGTCACCATGTCCAAAGGAACATCAGTATCTCCCAGCAACTGTGGCTCACTTTCAGACTTACTGCTACAGGATAGCTCCTTCTCTGAAACAGCCACCACACCAGTCCCAGGTTCAGGGATGAGATCTTTCTGGGTCTCTCCCAGACTACCAAACCTACATGACTTTCTCCAAGCCTGTGTGTCACTCCATATACACAAGGTACTGCATCATCAAAGTCATTCCCTATCAGGACATCTGCCGAAACATCCTCAAACATTCCTACTTGCTTTCTCCCTCTTCCACCCTCCCAGTCAAGATGAACCTTAGCCAAAGGTATTCAGAACAGGGTGCCTCCCAACTCTGTGACTGGAATGGACAGCCCAAGCAAGTACTACTCTTCTCTAACCATTGCAGGCCTCACAATGGTTATATCAGAAGTTGTGTCCCTGTTAGCAGTTACCTGCTTACCATTTACTAAGATAGGATATAAATGTTGGAGATAATTTGGTACTCTAGTCTTTTCTAAACAACTTACCACTGGCAGTTTATCATCCACACTTACTGACTCCTCACCTTCTGTTTCTCATTCTTCCTCAATGGACATTTGGCTGCTACATGACCCCTCTGGTTACACTTGAAACATCTAATCCCTAACCATGCACTTGGATTAGTAGTTTCCCCATCACTCATGTACTCTGTTGGAGTGGTTTAGATCGCCCCTCATGTGTTTACATATGTCTGTATGCAGCACTGGGTATCCCTTTCTTATGCAGTGGTGCTCTGCTTGCCAAGTAGAGATCTTCTTTTCTCCCCAACTCCTCTGCAGAGTTACACTCATGGTCTGCTAACCAGAATTTCATGCCATCAGGCAAAGTACTGAGGGTTTGTTCCCTCACCAAAAGATCTGCCAGTCCCTCAAAAGTGGTGACCTGATACACGCTTGCCCATCTGTGAAAGTAAGTACTTTTGTCAGCAATATAATCACATACACTTTCATCTGCCTTGTGTCGATATGTTCACAAAACTTATTTTCTATATACCTCAGGTGTAAATTTGAAACAGTCTAGCAATCACATTTCATTTTGTCATAATTCAAACAATCTACATAATTTAACTTTGCTACAGTCTGAACAACTTTATCATGGAGTAAGGGAGTCAGAAGCCAAACTCAGAGCTCATGGTCAACATCATATTTTCTACATACCCTTTGAAAAATATAAATAAAGCTATCAACATCATCTTTATCCCTGTACTCAGGAAAAGGTTTACTGACCTTTACAGCTTCTGGAGTGCTGTTATTCCCTTCCCCATTACCTCCATGTCCCTCTCAAAGGGTTTGAAGATCCACCATGCTGATGCTGTCTCTCATTGTCTTCGGTTTCTAAACACCTCAGTCTCTTTTCGGTCTCCAGTTGTTTGGTTTCCAGTTCATATTGACAATGTTTCACCTCAGCCTCCAGTTCATATTGACAACATTTCTCCTCAGCCTCCAGTTCATATTGGTGCTGCTCCTCTCTTTCCTCAGCCTCCAGGTGTCACATTCTGTTCCTTTCTTCAACACCCAGTTCCAATCTCCTTAACTCCAGGTGGATTCTCAGGTCCTCTGAAGAAAATGTGGACTGTCTTGTCTCGGCTACAACAAAGGCTGACATCATTCCTTCCTTGGTCAGGTTGGCATGCACCAGTCCTCTGGCTTTACACTCATTAGCCAACAGGATCTTTGTCAGATTGCTAAAATCTTCTGCTGACATCCTTGCCTGCTATCACTGACTATCAAACTAAAAAAATAAATAAAAATGTGGTGGACTGAAATTCTGAATGTTTACCTTGTGTCTGTCAAGAGTACACACCTTAATGACAACTATCCACAGGCTACTGGAATCCAATTAAAAATCCCAGTAAGCTCCCAGCAAATAAATTTGACGTCTGGCTAATATCCTACTACTGCCACCAATTAATGTGATATCCGACTAATATCCCACTGGCCTACCATCAGTAAGTGTGATGTCCCTGACTTAAAACCTAGATCAGTAATTAAGGAACCTCAATCCTCACTACTGACTCCAGTGTGGGAGCATTATGGAAAACACCAGAGCACAGAGCACACAAGAGTAAAATTCCACAATTTCCTTTAAGAGCAAAACAGGAGCATGCTCTATATTCCTGGGAGTGGACTATCTACCCCAAATGTGCAGGGGCAGTGCTCTAAACTGTCCTTATTTGGCAAAATGTCTGTGATTTTTTTTTCTTCATATTTTGGCCTGTTTCTCATAGTTTGTAGTTTCGGTGGCAAATTGATGAGGGTTGCATTCCCTAAATAATGATGAAAGACATCTGAATTTCAGACTTAATAGCATTCAAAAAAGCATAATGATGTAATGCCTTTTTTCTAGTAAGTTTCTAACTATATAAAGGCAATAACTGTCACTGTTTTTGGTCTTTTGTTCACAATTAGTCTGTCTTTTTTCTTGATTCTTCAAATAAGAGGTTTGGCTTTATTGGCCTGCGATTGTCCATTAAAACGATGAAACAAGTCATGGGTATTCAGAGTCGCCAATTAGCTGAAACACCTGGTATTCATAAGAGTCATTTGCATATATCCCACATGCCTCTGGTTCAAGAGGTTTGAGAAGTCACTCATTGGAAGTTCCAGCTTGACTGGAGTATTCATTTAGTTTTTACTGATTGTTTTTCTGTGTGACCTTCTCACTCATTGTTTTCATTTGAAATAGGTTGAGATATATGTGGGAGAGATGTGTGTTGCATACTTTAGTATGACAGCAATGAGCTGAGAAGATAAATTCCACAGGGGATTTCTGTGGATGAAATTAATTGTCATTACTGTCATTTGTTCAGGTTAAGCAGTCATTATTTTGGCTTTACAGGAGTGGAGTCCATGTGTGTGAATCCAGCTGGAATATCTTACTATGGCTATTTGTAACACCACCAGATATCTGAGGTGTGTACTTTCAATAAATTAGTTATAACTGATCAGTATGGGACTGTCCTTGATGAAAATGACTTGTGTGTGTGTGTATGGAAGATGGGTTAAAGTATATCTAAAAGTAACCGGTTAACCATAATATTTTTGACTTTCCATTACAGTCAACCATCAGGGCTATAATCCATAAGTGCCCATCACTGGCTATATGGGCAGGATGTGTATGATAGCAAATGATCACTGGCAGTGTGTTATATAGAGTGGTGTTGCCATCTAACAGTGCTTATTTCTATGATTGAGCTTTTGGCTGTGATTCCCTCTGTGTGGAATGCAAATGTACTCCCGATCTCACCATCAGCTGTATAGTATATGCCTCTGGCCATTGTACTTTACTTTCATCCAAATCTGACATCAGAGTAGTATGCAGAAGGTAAATATCCCTTTTTGGAGGGGTAGGAAGGCGGGTATTATTCACAAACAGGATTAATATATCCTTGCATTTGCTTTCTTAGTGTATTGGGTAACTACTCTTTTGATAGCTTTGAACATTAAGCTTTAGACACAGCTTACTTTTCCTTAAAAGAAAAAAAAAATAAGGCTGAATTTCTTTCATTGTCTGTGATTTTTTTTCCCTTCCTGAAGTTGACCATCAGGGAATCCTGATGCTCTTCCTTGTTTGCCAGGTCTACCAACCACTCTTGCCTCCACTGGACTTACTCTGATAAGGGTCACTGCAGACAAGGAGATCAGTATATCCCAGCATTTTGTGATGCTGCATGCTGGAAGGATTTTTTTTTTAAATTTTATGACACCCTTTGCAATCACATTGGTATGTCTGAGGGCTTTTATCCTCTGTGGCCATGCCTTCCTTCAGGGTGTGCCTAAGTGAACATCCTCCCTCCCTCTTTGTGATGAGCGCACTCATTTTTCCATGCCAGCACCTCAGATGTTTGAGCCAGTAATCATACCTAGATTGCCTAGGTCATAGTTAGAGCTTTATCTTTCTTCAGCAGGGCACTGGCTTCTACTTGTGAATTTTTGTTCAGGCCATCATTAAATCAAAAGGTTGTAAAAAAAAAAAAAAAAAAAAAAACTCTATGATACACCTCAGAGCATGTAAAATCCTGTGAATACTGGGGGCCACTACCTGGCTTAATTCAGATACATTCTCCATATTACAGAAGAGTCGCCCAGTCAGGATTTTTTAAAAGCATGAGGGAAGCTAAATAGTAACATAAAATGTGAAAAGGCATGACAGAAGTAATATATCAGGATGATGTGGGGCCAGGATGAGGTAAACATGGAGCAGCACTAGGTAAGTGCAGGGGGGACTAATGTGTATAAGATAAGTCCATGAAGCTGTCACTCATCTGGTCAGGATAAAACAGATTAGTGGGTTCTGTTCAAGCAGCTTTATTACACACAAACACATCAGGAATGAGGCTTTGTAATTTTAACTTAAATAAACTTATAAACAGACTGACTGCTGCACTCATACATGTTAACACTCTGGCTGTTCTCTCAAAATGGCACTGCTGCCTGTACGTGCTCACTATTTATATGCATGTGCTCTCATCTGGAAATGCTTCTTAAAGGTACATACACACGCTCTGTTCTACGTCCTCCCTCTTTGAGAATTGATCCATATACTAAATGACAGTATTCAATGACATGTAATTTACAGAAATTATCTTTTAACATGCAATTATACAGAACTAATTATCTGACATGCAATCATACAAAATTAGACACATATAAAATGATCATGTCCAAGTTGCTGTGTATTTTACACTAGGTCTGGAAATATGAATTGATCATGTAACATAAAAATCAGAATTGATTCTAGCTTTGGGGGCTTGGGGGCTGTCTTTAAGGAATGTTCAACTCTGGAGACATCTGGGACATTATCAGGAATGGGAATAGATACTGAGACATGTTCTTCGATATGAACATTGTCAGGGCTGCACTAAGATCTAGTCTGTATCACAGGTATGATGCTGCGATATCATTTCTGATAAAGGAAGAAGATGTCTAAGGGTTCTCCTGCATTCTATACCCTCAGATTCCACCAAGTAGGATCTCTCACTTGACCAATTTGATCAAAGCCTTTCACTGTTTGCATCTTCACTGTCTCTCTTTCTTGTAACGGATGAAGAAATCTGCTCATTTTATCATAGCTAGACTTCTGAGAAGAATGCTTCTTAAAAAAGTTGGGCTTTGATTGCTCTTTTGTTTTTAGCATTAGGCACCAGCAAACTAGAACTGATGGGCAAAGTTGTTCTGGTTTGCCTAGATAGAAGTCTCTGAGCAGGCGTGCCAAGTAGATTGTCATGGGGTGTATTTCTGAGATTAAGTAAACTCAAGAAGATATCGGTATTGTCACGCTTTGATCTCTCTTGCAATTGCTTTGCACTCTGTACTGCATGTTCAGCAAGGCCATTTGAGTGTGGGTATTCAGGACTACTAGTAACATGAATAAGGTCCCACTCTTTTGCAAATCTCTGAAACAATTGACTGATAAACTGAGAACCGTTGTCAGAAATAACTGTGGACTACCATGGACTGAGAAATGACACTTCATCTTAATAATAACAGCACTGGACATTAAGTTAGGTAGCAAATCGATCTTAAGAGTCTACCAACACTAAGTAATGCTGATTGTTCCACTCAAATATGTCAGTTGCTACTATTGAACAAGGTAGTTCAGGAATTTGGCTTAGCTGAAGTGGCTCATTTTGCAAATGCGACTTAGTACTGTTGCACACTGAAGAAGAAGAAATCACTTTATCAATATCTTTCGATAGAAAAGGCTAAAATACTAGTCGTCTCACCCTTCTTTTGGTAGAATCAGAACCTGGGTGGCCACGATGCAAAATCTGATTGTATTCATGTTGTAAGGAAGGAGAAACAATAACTTTTGGACCACTGAAAATGATACCATCTTCCATTAGCATCTCATCTCTGTATGGAAAGTAAGGTTGTACTTGAGGCCGTACACAGGATTGCTTTGACGGCCATCCTACATTGATGAAGTGGTTGAGCTTTTGCAAACTTGGATCAGTCTTTGTATGATCTCTCAGCTCATCAAGTCTCATGGTAGAAAAATCACACACTTCCATGACATCAAAGTCAAAATTCCCTGCATCAAGCTGTTCCGTGGTATTTCTGGGTGATCTGGATAAGGTATCAGCCAGATAAAGAAGTTTACCTTTTGCATAGACCATTTTGAAATTATACTTTTGCAATTTGAGCAACATTCTTTGTAGTCTTGCTGGAGCTGAATGCATAGATTTCTTTAAAATAGTGACTAGAGGTTGATGGTCAGTTTCTATCTGGGTAGCTCGGCCATAAATATAATCATGGGACTTTGAACATGCAAACACAATTGCCAAAAGTTCCTTCTCAATTTGAGCATACAGCATCTCAGTTTGGGTGAGACTTCTAGATTTGTAGGCAACAGGACTGCACTCTGGAAGAATAACTGTACCAAGACCGAACTTTGAAGTATCACAGGAAAGAACTACTGGTTTGTGGACATCATAGTATCTTAATTTAGACAGGTTAGCAATTTGCTGTTTGAGGATATCAAATGCTGTCTGGTGTTGTTCTAACCATGACCAGGCAACATTTCTGCATGTCAGCTCTGTTAAAGGCACTGATAACTCACTAAAGTCAGGGATAAATTTGCCCAAATAGTTAACCATACCAAGAAAACACTGTAGGGCTTGGACATTGTCTGGAGCTGGCATCTCAAGAATGGCTGCTTGCTTGGAAGGGTCTGGTCGTAAGCCTGTACTGTTAAATAAATAACCTACATAAGTAACTACTTGTAATTTGAATTTGCATTTCAGAGGATTGAGCTTTAAATTCACTTAATTCGCTCTGTCCAGAACTTTCCTAAGGTTTCTGTCGTGCTCTGCATCACCATTACCTTCAAGTAGTAAATCTTCAACTATTTTAGCACACTGGTAGCCTGAAAAAATGTGCTCCATTGCATGCTAAAAGACTTCACTGGAAGAATTTATTCCAAAAGGATCCTTTGGAATCTGTTTCTACCAAATGGGGTACCGAATGTAATAAGTAGTGAAGATTTGCGATCAAGTATTACTTGCCAAAATGAACTCCTTGCATCTAAGGCAAAAAAAAAAATGGCATTTGGCATAAGGGCGGCAAGCTCCTCAACTGTACACATGGATAATAAGGTCTTTTTAATGCCATGTTCAAGTCTCTTGGGTCAATCCATATTCTGATTTCATCTGAATTTTTCTTATGAGCAGCTACCATGGAAGATACCCACACTGTTGGTTCTGTGACTGGACAAATCACACCTTGCTGCACCATTTTATCTAAATGGACCTTGACTTTGTCCTGCATAACTATTGGGACTCTCTTTGCTGGTCTGACCACTGGACTGACCTCTGGGTCTGTTTTCATGGAGTACACAACTGGAAGTTTGCCTAGCTCATCGTCAAAAACATCAGCATACTCTGAGAAAATAGTATCACTGAAGCTGGAACTGGGACATGTGCTTACATGATGTATTTCTTTAGTTAAAAAAAACCTCAAACTGTCTCTGAGACCTAATAATGACTGCATAGGTCTTCTGACTAGATAAAATTGCAAGTTGTAACTGTTTCCAGCCAAATAGCATGAAAGCACAACTGAGCCTTTGGTTTGAATCTCTTCACCTCTATAAGCAACAAACTTTGCACAACTGGCCAAATTAAGTTGTTCACCACCTCTCATTTTAGCAAATGTTTCTGCCGACATTACATTACACTTTGAACCAGTGTCTACCTTGAGCTCTGTGGGCTTACCATTGATCAGGGCAGTACAAAATACTTCATTATTTGCCAACAAATCTACTGCATTACCTTTTTCACCGACCACTGATACACCATTCACATAGAAAGTAGGGTTGCAGGTCTCTACATGATCAACTTGCTTTATGAGTGACCTTTCTTAATAACTGAATGAGGCTTGCTTGACTTACAAAACTTTTGAAAATTATTCCATTTTTTTACACTTGTGGCATTGCTGACCAAATGCTAAGCACTTCTCTCTTTTAGACTCATGACTGGCTCCACAATTATGACAGTTAGCAATGAGACTTGACGGGTTTTGCTGACTCACCCGTATACTGCACTAAGCATGCCCTTTTAACTGAGCTAGTCTTGGAAGTTTCTAGAAAGCTACATGTTTTCCCAGGGGAACCCACAGGGGTTGCAGCTGCCATGTGCTTAGGCCTTTTTCTGCTTGCCATGTGTTGCATGCTGTCTATGTTTGCTCTAGAAGCTGCTGAAACCATGCTCTTATCATTTGCAAACATACTTGTGTGCCTTTCTTTGAGCTCATGGATTTGACAAATCTCTCTGGCTTTGCTTAATGTTAAATCACTGCCACAAAGCAAAATCTTTCTTACTAAAGCACTATTAACACCACACAAGCCTCTCCTTTATTAACTCATCTTTCAAGTCACCAAATCTGCATGTTTTTCTTTCTTAAGTCAGTGATATAACCTGCAAAGTTTTCACCTGGCTTTTGGTCTCTTATATAAAATAAGTGCCTCTCTAATGTAACATTTGTCTGGGGGGTTGCACATTTCTCAAAATTTATGTTTCAAGCACTCAGGGTCCTCCCTTGATTCAGCCAGTACCACAATGTGGCAGTTTCCCCCTCTCCTGCATATACTTCTGGTGCATACACAAATGAACGCTCTCTTCTGATGGCCTCTGACTTAGCTAAGATAAGCAAAATGAATGCCCTTGTATATGTATCTTTGTCAGAAAAAGCTGCTTGTATGAAATATCGTATTCCTGCTCACATACTCTCCAATTCTCTGTTATATTCTGATCAAACACAAGTGGAATTGGTCTGTGAAATGCCTCTGGCATATCAACGCACAGTAGTGAAGGTGCTTGAAATTATGTACAGACATACAAATATATATGCTAGAACTTTATGCCAGTACTTGTAATTGTTCCCAACAGCACAACAAGCACTTTGAAATAACTGCACATTGCCAAATAAGTCTCCATAGCACAAGAACACTTTAAAAGCACTGTACTTTATGAAACCACACCTTATCAGTGTAAGAAATACTTTGAAATGACTGTACTTTGTGAATAAACTGTACACAGCAGAAAAGGCTCAGAGTAAGAAACACTTTGAGATGAAGGCACTTTGCAAATAAACTGTACACAGCACAAGAACCTTTCAAAATGGTTGTACTTTGTGAAATAACTCTGTACAGTGTAAGAAACACTTTGAAATGGTGGCACTATGCAAAAAAATGAACACAGCACAAGAAACTTTTTGAAATGGCTGTACTTTGACTGTACCTTGCAATATAACTGTACTTTGCATACAGCAAACTCTTTGAAATAATTGCAGCATAATAAAACACACACTCTGCAAACACTTTGCGCACTCTGAGATACTTTGAACAACTCTAGTTATGCTTTGAACGGCTTCAGTCAATATGAAATAGTAGTTTGTGCCCAGACACAGTATTTTACTAAAAAAACATACAGTTACCTTGCTCTTTAAGCTTAATTTGCCCTTTTATTGTACTTGTTATGCCCATTTAAACTCTTATCATGCCCATTCTACTTTCCTTGTGCCTGTTTTACTTCAAACATGCTTGCTATGCAACCTAAAAGTAATTCTGAACCCCAAATGAATATCTCTGCTAGTTTCATCAAATATAATGGTTTTGAACATTTTATTTAATTAATAATATATTTTGTGACTTCATTTGATTAATAATACATTTTGTGTGACTCATTTGATTAATAATGTGTTTTGTGACTTACAAATGCTCCATTTCATTTTCTGTGCCAAATAAATCATTTGTGCAGTTTCTTGTTACCTTAAGTTCATTTCTGGCCATTTTTGTTTGTCTGAGCTCCATTTCACTCAACCAGCCCGATCTGCCTTCACCTTCAACTCTGCACCTCACGGTTTGAAGAAGTTGCTCTCTCAATCCCGGTTCTGACACCATGTCACTCATCTGGTCAGGATAAAATAGACAAACATTCATGGGTTCAGTTCAAACAGCTTTATTACATACAAACACATCAGGAATGAGGCTTTGTAACTTATGACTACCACATTCATACATGTTGACACTCTGGCTGTTCTCTCAAAATGGCACTGCTGCCAGCACGTGCTCACTATTTATATGCACGTGCTTACATCTGGAAATGCTTCTTAAAGGTATATACACATGTTTTGATCTAAAGAAGCCCTTTGTCAAGGGCTCCATTTAATCTAAAGCTGATCTTGTTGACTGTAAGCTAGACTTCTGATGTGTATGGAGTTAGTAAAGTGGCAATAATGAATAGGTACATAGTGAGGCAGTCAGTGGGTGAAAGTGAATGACTGCATTTGTTGTTTGATTACAAGTATTGAACATTAACATGCTGTAATAGAACCATAGTCCATTCCAATTAACCCCACCCATTGCTTTCTGCAACTCCCTTTTGTTTTGAAGTCATCATCGACCAGTGACATTATTCAGAAAATTACACTGTCTGAACACAATCAGCTGGCTATGTGCAAATCTAAGGTGGGTACAATATTTTAGACTGTTGTTTGAATATTCATGAATTGTTCCACCATGTTTTTTCCCTCATTAGCATACACGGACTTTCATTATTCAGTCATATCATGGTGAAATGGGGCCCCAGGCAGGGTGATAGACCAGGCCCCCCCAAGCCATTCTAAATCCCCATTACCTTGCCGTCTCTCCCCAGTTACCATAAATATTGCTCAACCTGTCAGTGTGCATATCATTTTCTTCTGCACAAACACTTATTGTCATTTGCTAAACATAAAATTGAATATTGAAATAAACAACTCAGTAAACTTCTCTTCCCTTATATTAATTGAAAATGCATCTGGCCAGTGGTGGATTAGGTGTACCTTGAGCCCTAGGCTGTTTTTAAACCACAGATCTTCTGCACATTTGTTTAGGACCATGCATAAATGTATATGTTCTTTGATTTATTTCCTGATTGTTTTAAATTTCTTGCTTGTTTTAGATTGTTAAAGTGAGTTTTAAATTTGTAGCTTTGAATATTTTTTTCAGTAAGCAGTGAATCAAATGTATCTACTAATAATAACAGAAGTACCCATTTCAGAACATTTCAATCATAAATGGACACTCAGACTGCTGTCATTATAATCAACTAATATCTGTACTCAACAACTATGCCACTTCATCAACTGAGTACATGTCACATGTCTGATTGTGATAAAAATGGCCAATATAAAGATTCCAAACTGCTTTACACAAATACACTCTAGTCCTGCAAAGACAAAATACTTTTTAAGTTTATTAGCACACTAGGGTAAGTAATTTTTATCCACACACATCCTCCAAACACAGCAATTATAGCTATACCATTGACGGCATCTTTCTCAGATGTCTGTGTTAAAAAGTTAATGACAATATTAATGACCAAAGTCACATATTTCAAATTTGTTTCATACAAACACACAGTAGCCAAAGTATCCCAACTTAATTCACTCAGACGCATGCACGCACACACACACACACGCGCACACACACACACACACACACACACACACACACACACACACACACACACACACACACACACACACACACACACACATCATGCAAAACCAGATTGAAAGACTGTTTAAAATTACTTTCATCCAAAGAGAGACCTACCAGCAGTTATAGCCACTTTGCTCACTGTCTACACTCCCCACTGTTGCAAAGAAAAAGTTACATGTTCTTTACTGGGAGATTTGGATGAATTACATGAAACTGTATAAAGACCACTTGCATCATACAATACCCAGATGCATGTAGCACAATTTAAATTGAAGAGTATTTATGAGAGCATAAGAAATATCAACCATCTGATAGCATATGCTAAGATAATATAGGATTACCACCTGTCCCGCTTTATAAGGGACAGTCCCTCTTTGGGCAGTTGTGTCGTGCAAAAAAATTGTAAAAATGGCACATATCCTGAGATATTAGGGCAAAATTATTTCCTATATTTTATGTAATAGTTGCATAAAACAGTTATTCTGTACCTGAAACATCTAAATGTTATAAGAAACAGAATAAGCAACTAAAATGCTACAAGAATATTTTTTTATTTATGCAAAAAAGTGAAGTTCTGTCCGTCGTACTGGCAGTGGATATATTTTGGCCTGCAAAATCTGATGTTTGTACCACAGCTGTCCCACTTTGGGCATTTGAAAAGGTGGAAACTCTAAGATAATATGCACAATCCCTGCAGAAGTACAAAAAAATCTGACTAATTCCACACTAAAGAAATATTACTAATGCAGATGTTACTGCTGACAAATAACTTTGTAATTCATTGCTTCATCTAGAAATGCAGTGCTTGCTACCCATTAAGAATAAATTTCCAATGTTACATTAAACTTTAGTGTACTGGTGATATTGCCATAACATTTTCTAAACTAGAACAATTATGCAATAAGGAATGGCTGGCAAGCAGCAACAACATTTTCATAGTTTCTAGGCATGCAGTCCTGGAGACCGTTAAGGAGCCTACTGGAATTCCCAAATTCTCCAAAGCATTGTCTGGTTAAGTGACTTGCTCACTGTCACACTGTAGGTAAATGAAGGGGGAAAGATTCAAGCCCTGCATCCTTGTCACAGAAAGCAGCACATTAACAACTTGCAGCTTTAGTCCTCTGAACTATCTGCCAGAACAAGAATTTTTAACTAAATGCAGAAATCCTCTACAATCTGATCTTGTAGAAAAGGCTGTACCACTGTAATATGCAACAATAACTAATAAGGGATGCTAAAGAATCAGATAGTTCTGATCACTCCAGATAATTCAAGCCATATGACCTGACAAATGTCAACCCCTTTGCAGGTGAGAAGGTACTGCAAAAACATATTATTAACATATTTTAAACTATATTACAGAATCCAGGCATATTAATGAATCAATTAATTTTTCGTGCATTGAATACAGCAAAACAATTACAGACAATATAAATGCTGCAGCAGCTTTTGTTCAGTAATATTGTTCATACAAAAAAGCAGAATATTACTGTATAGCATACTTTTTTGGGGTGGTGAACTTACATGCTTGAAGGACATCTACATCTAATTTTGATCTCACTGTGTCTTCTCTCTCATCAAGAAAAGCTATTCCCTGAAAACCTTGTGCCTACTTTGGTCCCTAACTGATAACATCCTGCTAAAGTTGGATAGTGACCTCCTTACTGTGTCCATTTGATAGACCTGACAAAAGCATTTCACCTCATTGACCACTATCTTCTCCAAAACAAACTAATTGAATTTGGTATCAGTCCAGATGCTGCTCCCTGGTTTAAAAACTTCCTCAGTGGCAGACACTTCAGAGTTAAAGTAGGATCCTCCCAGTCAGAATCTGCACCTACTACCAAGGGTATACCACAAGGATACATTCTTGCTCCTATCCTGTTCTCCATATTTATTAACAAACTTCCTTGTGACCTTCCCCACTTCCCACTTATCATCTCTTCTGATGACATGGTCATTTACTGATCAGGTCATTCTCATACCAACATTCAATGCCAACTCCAGTCAGACATATATGAGCTCCATCAATGGCTCATAAACCATAAACTACTTCTCAACCCACCCCCGACCAAAACTTTGCCTTTTGGAACTCCACAGAAAATTCAACAAGCACCTGACACTTTAACTGTCTTAGACCTACACAACCATGCCACAGAGACAACCTCCACCTTCAAATACCTAGGACTATGGCCTGATCAGTCACAAAACTTCCATTTCCACATACACTAAGTGAGAGACAAAATTAACTCTACTCTATTCTGGGCCAAAGAGATCTCCACTTTTCTATCCCAACCAAGGAGAGGCCCCATTGGCAAATGGGTTCTTCTTTCTCAGCTTGAATTTGGGCTCACCATTTTTGCTTCTGTCTCCAAGAGAAACATTGTCACTCTCTAGGCTATCTCTAACAGCATCTGCCAGTTCATTACAAACTCACCTTTCTGTAAGCCTCATTGTATCAACTTAGAAAAATCCAAATGGTTACTCAAAAAACTCTAACCTTTTAGGATTCCAGCTCTACAAACTACATCAGCTCCACACATTTAATCCTGTTGCAGCTAGCTGCATGAAAAAAATTCCTCAGAAAAACTGAGACACTACTCACAAGTCACAACAACTCTCACTACCCCTAGAACCAAACTCCACTGTGTTATTTTTTTTTAATTCAGTATGACCGGGCCACCCCAGCCAACATCAGACCCTAGGCAGCTGCCTAGGTCATTTTGTGTTGAATCTGGCCCTGATGGTCATTAGTATATAACATAGCAGACATTATTTTGGCTGGTCACGTCATGTGACTATGTTTACTGAATCATACACACCTTGTAGGTGACTGCTCCTCATGTAAAGTCACTTAGTGTGCTATTGTGGATATTTATGAATTCAGCCCATAGACTTTAATGGACATACCACCATACATGTGCAGAGATGTGCCCATTCATGTCTATGGATACACCCAACTCTAATCCTATAGTGATATCACCAAGGAATAAAGTAAATGTATATGGGCCATTTGGGCCATGGTTTAATAAAAACTTTATTAAGCTTTTTATTAAAATGCAGTCCAAATATAGATGGATTGATATACGGGGAAATCATGACATTTAAAATAAGTCTCAGATCCAAGTTTGTTTGTTTCTACTCCTTTAATCTTTCAGCACAGTAGAGACTTATAACCAGTCTTTTACAAGCCTATTTCTTCTTCTTTGACTTGTTAATAAGGAAAGCAAATTTCTCAGCTCAGAACAGTTTCTTATGTTACTCGCAACAATTACAGTTCAGCTGAACTTAACAGAAGAAACAGGAGTTTCTTTGTATCATTATCACATTGAAACCAACAAACAGCAGCTTCAGATTAACCATAGCAGAGTTAAGTTTCAGGAACTGTCCAAAACCTAAAAGTCCATCTGTTATTATTTCTCCCAAAATACTGGAGATACTCTTTCCACTCACTATTTATCTGATCATGTCTTCAGAGGATATCATTGCTTGAACCTTGCTGTTTTTTTTCATATTCTTCTTCTTCTTTTTCTCCATTTGGATTTTCCTGTTAGGGGTCTCCACAGCAGAACAATGGTTCACAGAACAATTGGCAGTGGAGTTTTACAGTGTCGAGTTGCCAGCCCGGCGCCCAAGCTAATATAGAAGGCACACACATGCATACACTCACACCTAGGGCCAATTTATAATACCAATCCACCTGCAGCATGTCTTTTGAATGTGGGAGGAAACTGGAGCATGCAGAGGAAACCCACACGACTGCAGGAAGGACATGCAAACTCCGCACAGAAAGCACCCTGCCGAGAATCGAACCAGAGCACCTCTTGCTGTGAGGTGGCAATGCCAACCGCTGCACATTATTTTATCTGCATGATGCTAGGTTTTTAACATTTCAATATTTAAAAAGTAAATTATATCTAGTACCTTAGTGGTTCTGAAAGTATTGGACCCCCCCTCCCCACACACAGCTCCCATGTAGGATACTTTGTTCCCTGCACCACTTTACTTTGTATATCATCCTCCAATGTCCTACAACCTTAAAGAATGTTTGTTAACATTTGACGAAAGTCTGTTGAAAGATCAGGAGTTGACAAACTGTGCAGTTACTGTCATCGGATATCAGAGAATGGTGTGATTTTTAGTTCATCTTCCCAGCCTCGTAGTACTAAGAAAAGAGTGCTGCTTATTTAAGTGTTGTTGTCCTCCATCAATAAAGGGACTGTTTAAAAATCTGTTTGTCAGTACTCACCAGTAGCCCACAGCCATACATCAGCATTACCTAATATTTCAGAATGTTTCTCGCCTGTGGATCCTTCCTGATGAGTTAATGTTTCATTTTCCTACCAGCCTCTTCATCCAATCAAAAAAATCACATGCACTGGGGAGACAGAAAATGTATTGAACAGTCAGGGTATTCCAATACATATCATATAATTTTTTGATTGGAGGAAGACACTGGTAATAAAAGAAAACATGAAATCACCAGGATGGATCAATAAGACAGAAACATTCTGAAATATTAGGTAATTAGTGATGTCTTACTGGAAATGGTCTGAGGAGGAGAAGAGGGCTTCAAACAATCAACATACATATAAATATGCAGGAAATTGGGAGTGGACAGATGGAAAACTACAACCATGGTGCTGTTTCTGAGGAGTGGAAATGAGCTATAACAGCAGCATATTTCTAGCAACTATTAATATGCTTTTGCAATTTTGTAATGAGGCTGCATGATATGACTTAACACACTGTGATCTCAGGGAGCCCTTTTATATGCTTAGTCTGGAGCACTATAGGAAGGACACAGCTAGGGATATGCTACACCCTTAGTCATCTATAATACTGATGTACTGCACATAGCTTAGTAGACATATGAACTCTCACCTCTCAACCTGCAGGCATTGAAAATGGGAACAAAGGCCCTTGAAAAGTAGGAACATCCAGATGAAAATCTGTACATCTAATTAGTATAAAATGTGAATACTAAATAGCACATAATTCTTCCCACTTCTATGTAGAATATAGGATACTTCTCAGAAACACGTTTAAAAAAAAAGTGACAAAAATGAGAGAAAAATATAAGCATGTTATTAAAGAGTCAGTGTAGAATCTGTAGACTTTAATGAACTGTACCACAAAATTCTACCAAAAAAGGTAATTTATTTTTTTTTCAGAAAAAGAGAGCTGTAAAATGTGTGCCCTCTTTCTTTAAATTATTGTTGCCACTAGTATGTTGGTCATGTAGCTTGGTTTTCTGTGTACTCAAAAGCTTCAAAAATCACATGGGATGAGGGGGATTCAGAGAATTGTGTGAAGGGGTAAATCAAGCATGAAAATAGGGACATCCATCCAAAAATAGGGACATTCTAAATCAGGCCTGAAAATAGGAATGTTCCTCCATACATGGACAATTGAGAGGTCTGAATACAACCAGGTTCCTTGTAATAAAATGAAGCAGAAAAATGTGATTTAGATGATGCCTCTGATTTTGTTACCCATCTGTGAAGCTCTGGCAGCATGACCTGTAAGCATCTCTGTCATGCACAGATGAAAAGATTCTGTTAGCCTTAAGTAATACAGATATTATTAGATGTTTGACTCAAACCCATACATCAGGGAAACTAGAGGCAAATGGAGGTCTGTTAGGTGATTAGTATATATTGGCATTACTCTGAGTCAAGAAACAAAAAAATGACATTATGATGACTCTTCTGCATCTGCAAATGTTAAATTGTACTATGATCTGTAGTTAGCTGTTAGTGGTTGTGTGCAGTTTAAGGATAGATAGCACTGTGTAACTTGCTTTGTTTCATTCTCCATTACACAAATTATAAGCCAAGTCTAATAACTATTTATGTGTATTGCAGTGCTTTTGTCATCTTTAACTCATAACTCTGTAATGTTGTTTTGTGTGTGCCATCTAATCCTGTTGTGATATGCCACTGCAAGTGTTTTATAAAGTGCAGTTTCCCTCCCTCCAAGCCTGTTTTGTAAATGAACCTTCTCTATGTGGATCACCCAAATGGAATGAACAACATTTAAATAGCTGTCTACATTCAGGCTTTGGATTTTATTCCCATTGAGAGGTAAATATATTAAGTGCATAACCAATCATATCATAACAAAACAAAATTACCAGACTAAAAACTAAAATACTGGAATGTTAAAAAAGAGTGCAGTAATTAATACCTATAGAACTCACCGTGCTGTGGGAATGACTTTCCAAATGTGTAATTCCAGTGGTCAGAGGGATAGATATCATGAAGCAGGAGCCCAACAACAAAACAAGCTCCTGTGGGCTTTATCTTCTTGAGGTGCAAGAGAATGCCATCTGTGCAAGAAAAAGGAAAGATTAGATACGCCAGCTGTTGTATCTAAATGCAGTGAGCCTTGTGTCCAGATGATACCTCACAGCATAGCATGGCAGGCATTAAATGGTATTTGAGTTCATCCATCCATCCAGCCAGATCAAAGTAGCATTCACTGTGCATTGTCAAATGATCATCTCCCCTTCACATAAATTAGTTCCATAGTTAAAAACAAATTTATGAAGCTTTCATTTGAATGTTTTTTTCCCTTGAATAACCTAGGATCACTCATTAAAACCTTGCATTTTTGCTGCCTTTTGTTTGTGACAGTGCATTATTCACTGCACAGTAATTGTTTCTTCAGCTCAGGCAGAGCATTAATTATTCCATAACCTCCCATCTCATGGGGTAGATGGTAACTTATCTTTCACATGCCACCATTTGTACAGTGCAGACAGTGAATTATCTGCTATATAGTCACAGCTCTCACAATGCAGACAGTGCACATTTTGTTGTACTGTTACTCTTCTCACAGTGCAGACTACCGTTATCCACATAGTAACCCTTCTTTCACTGTAGATGGTACATAACTCACTGTACAGCTGCCCTTCTTATAGCATAGAAAATAATTCATTACATAGCAGCTCTTCTCATAATGCAGAAAGTTTTTCACTGTACAACAAGACTGACCATAATTTAGCACATCCATTATAAAGTCACTGTTTTGTGGTATAGATTGTTCTTTATTTGCTATGCAATTAGCATTTCTCAAACTGTAAACAGTCATTTATTTTTATGCCATACGTCACATAAAAAAATGCAACATTCAGTACACCTTTACCTTACTCACGGTGTAGCAAAACCTGTATCACTCTTCTTCTCGGAGGTTAATCTGACAGCCTTCTTTGTATATTAATCTTTTAATCATGACATGAATATGCTAATAACAGTAATTACTTTCAGTCTGGTTCCAGTAGAGTTTAACAGACAGCAAAAACATTTCAATTTCATATGGCACAGATTAAGAACAGTCCAGCAGACAACAAACTTCTATTGATCAGTAAACTGGTAATGACATAATGATTAGAGAAACCCTGAAACAAATCAAAAATATCAAAAGGTATGGTACCATAAACAACAACAGTGCTAATGGTGAGGAGAAAAAAGTCCTAAGTAGCAAGAAATAAAACAATATAAGCAATTGCAATTTCCATGGCGTAATAGGTAATACACTGAAGCTGACAGGCCTTGCATATTCTAGAAGTTTATATTGAACATGCTTTAATTTTATTTAAGGATGCAGTCATATGTTCAGATGAAGGAAAAGAGACCAGTGCTAGGTTTCTTCATTTATAGTGCAGATCAGCAGTCTTTTCTTAACAATCTGGTTCCCAAACTGTTAGGCATTAAGAGCCTTCCTGAGGGTCAGACGAGGACAAGATACTATACAGATATAAAACCCAAAACTAAATAAGGCTGCTGTGATGGTGGTGATCAGGGCATCTGCAGATATATATATATATGGTGACCTAAGTCCATTTACCAGCTTACATGTTGGAAAGCTGGCTTGGAGGTGAGGGTGGGAAGGAGTGTCTTATTGCCTTTTCACACAACCCGAGAGAGACATAAGATATCCCTTGCCACAGTCATTTTAATCACTCATAGATATCAAATATCTAGAGGGGAGAAGTAAGGCTTATTGGAGATGGGTTTTTATTTAGGAATATTGCCCGTCCTGCTATAAGATCCAGTTGCATGCTTAGTCAAGAGACAGATGGCCTTAAGGAAAATTATAGTAATCAAATAATTCCCCCAAGATGGAATGTGATGAAAATGAAATGTGACAGCACTGGAGAGCTACTACTCAAAATATACCACTAGGAGAATGACTCAGGAGGTAAGTAGCAGTTTGTTCTGTTTGAAATCAGTAAGCAAAGGGGTTAAAAGTTCTATGAACATCAGTGCTGTCCTGCTAAAGTCCACACTGTCCTAGTGAAACATAAATATTGGTAATTTTAAAAAGAAGCCTAGTACACAAACCTAAAGAAAA
This sequence comes from Protopterus annectens, assembly GCF_019279795.1. Lineage (NCBI taxonomy): Eukaryota > Metazoa > Chordata > Ceratodontiformes > Protopteridae > Protopterus > Protopterus annectens. Next base: position 643,770,869 of record NC_056746.1, on the reverse strand, counting down.
GAAAGGCACATAGTGTGGCACAGTGGAAAAGATGGAGCGTTTTTATCTAGGATAATGTTAGAATCATGGAAATGCTAGAGAAAATATTAAGTTTCATTTCTGAGTCAAACTGAAGACCTCCAGCATTCTGTGCTGGTTTCACTGCCACTGAACCAACAAAAGCCTCTGGACAGATAGGTATTGAGTTTTGTGTTAAACGCTCTTTTGCCTTTCAGCAAGACACAGGAAAAGGAGAAAAGGGAAGGAAGGTAGCAAGGAGAAAGGAGAAAGAGAAGAAAAATCAGAAAGTTAAGGGCTAGACAAAATGTGATAAACAAAAATTAAAAACAGTAACAACACAAACGTACTTTAGTGCTTTGATATGGAATCAAATTTGTCTTGATGTTTGGCTTAAAACACAGAACACATAGTGAGATAAATGTTGGGTGCTTCATAGCTGAGGGTGTTTGCCAGAGATTAGGGTAATCCACTACAGGACCAGCTTTGGTTACAGCCTTGATCAAATAATTGTGAACGTTGGCAAGAGGTATTAATTCCATAATGCATAATGGATGCATGCTTATTTCAAGCTAGAATTAAACTATATACAGAAGAGGAACTAGACCAGATGCCAGCTCACTCTAATTCACTTCTCAAGCAGGCTTTTTTTTCAGTGCATGGAAATATTTTTTCCTAGTGTCAAAAACAGCATCTTCTGGCATTACAACTTTGATTTTCAGAGTTTTGAATCGTCACGCTCATATATTAAAGTTTATTCTGACTAATTGTGAAAATATGAAGAATATTTTGTCTGCAGTTTATTGTTGTGGGTAAAAATTTAATTTAAATAATTTAGTTTCTCCAGTTGTACAAATTGTTACTCATTGTTTACAGTGTGTGTGTGTGTGTGTGTGTGTGTGTGTGTGTGTGTGTGTGTGTGTGTGTGTGTGTGTGTGTGTGTGTGTGTGTATACATGAATCAGATTATACTTCTTTCAAGGCTGTGGCCACTGGCACTGTTATGCGGTTGCCTGGATGCATTTTCAGAATCTCTCTGATGATGTTAAAATGAGATGTTAAATTCTTCTTTGGTTCGAGACTTATAGTTTTTGGTTCTTCTACTGCAGATGTGATTAAACAGGGTGATGAAAGCGGTAAGCTAATAAAAGGAATCTTTAAGACTTTGCAGCACTCCTTTTCCAAATTTTCAGAGGGATTCTCTAACCCTTCATCCAATTTTGTCAAAAAAAAAAAAACATTAAAAAAAGTGTCAACAAAAACACAGGTAATCAAGCATTTAAGAAGTGGCAAGGGGGCTCCAAAATGATTTCAGGAAACCTACAATTCAACAACAGTCCAACAAGTATTGGGGGAAGAAATAGCCAGGGAATTGTTATGGCTAGGCTTGTATAGGCCCTAGGACCGATAGCCTAGTACTAACCTATGAACAAGAGAGCCAAATGGTCTGAGCTATAGCGATGGCAAGGAGTTATATACATGGGTAAAGAACCTTACATTGAATTGGCTTCACATTGCAATGAATGATAAAGCCAGTACAGTGGAATGAAAATCAGCTGATGAAAATGTACTGGCCAAATCAGCTGATCAAAATGTACTGGCCTTTTCACCAAGAGATTGCAGTACAGTGGGGATGGATATATATGCCCTTTTCCCACTGTAGTGCGATTTCAGAGTTGGCATATATAATTAGTAGAGCATGTGTGTGTGGGCGGCAGCGATTTTGCCCCCCCCCTGCAAAAATACACTGTTTTTATTTTTTTTTTGAAGCTTTGTAGATCGAAAGTAATTGATCATTGTTACATTGACTACTTTCCATTTCGATGGAAGGTCAGGTCATGCCTCTATATATAACAAATGTAAAATAAAATAAATAAAATAAAATAAAATATATATATATATATATATATATATATATATATATATATATATATATATAAAATCTTCACTCTATTGGTGCACATAAAAATGGCTTCCCAAATGCTGAACCTGTGCATGGATAGTAACCAATACAACCAACAAGACCCATCACTAGTTCGCATTCATATTAGAAGAAATAATACCATTCTGAGCAAGAAAAAGAGTTCAACCCATTCTTTCTTCAAAATTTATTAGTATTCCATTGATTCATGGCTTTGGACAACAGCCACGACACAACAGCAAACCGGTTTCACCCAATAGGCGTCATCAGTGCTCAATAACCCGGATTTCCCCTGCAGAACATTTAAATGTGAATCACCTCTCATTCTTAAATTGACATACACATGTATAACATATTACAGTCTTTTTGGACTGTGAAGACGTTGACATAAACATAATTTTAAATAGCAATTTTACATAACAAATAAACAGAATAACCTAAAGGCATAAACAACACTCTATCTAAAATACTAGTGATATGCATCCAAATGTAAATTCCTACACACAAAACAAATATATATATTTAGTCTAGTCTACAGATGTAATATATTTAACTAATATATACATCTGTATGTTAAAGGCAATGCAAACTAAAGATTTTCATTCAATCCTGGCTTATAGAGAGCTCCCAACTTAAGTATCTACATTTTTTCTTTGTTATCCAATATTTTATATTTCTTTGTAGTGGTAATATTATCATCCAAAATTATATCTATCCCTTACAAAGATAAAGTGTGCTCCAGTATGCTCCAAATGATGCTTGTACAAAGCACTACGGGTTCTTCTACAATTTATGTCACTTATATGAAGGGTCATCCTGTGTTTAAAGGGTCGAGAGGTCTGTCCAATATAGAAAGCACCACATTTGCAGACTGCCATATATATAATCCAATCACTGTTACATGTAATGAGAACCCTAACATCATAAACTCTAGTGGTGTTGACAGATGTAAAGCACTTAGTTTTAGACACTACCTTACAGTACACACAATTCCCACAGAATGTGCCACCTCTCATATAATCACTTCGCATTGTTTTTGCCCATAAAATAATTTTTCTTATGTTTATTAAAATGTTATTTTAAATTTATCCCCCCGCGATAACCAAAATTACAGTGGTCATCTACTATTTGTTCAAAAAAGGAGTCATTTCTTAAAATGGGCCAATGTTTTTCAATTATCTGTTTAATTCTAAAAGTATTAGTACTGTAGGTAGTAATAAATCTCAGTTTATCATTTGTCTTATCATCCTTTGCATTACCTGTCACTAACAGCCCACTTCTATCCTGTTTTTTACTAAATTCTAGAGCTCCAGATATTAGTTTGTTGTCATATCCCCTGTGTAAAAATCTACTATGCATGTCTGTTGCCTCTTTTTCAAAATCTTGCTGCCTACTACAAAGGTGCTTTAACCTCACGAATTGTGCCTTCGGTATATTTCTGGCAATATGTGCAGGGTGGCAACTTTTTGCTTCTAATATCGAATTCTTTGAAAAAGGTTTTTTAAACAAACTTGTTGCCACCATCCCATCTATCAATTTGGTAACATTAACATCCAAAAAATCGATATTAAATTACCTTACTAGTAAATTTTATCCCAAAATTATTACTATTCAAATAGTTGATAAATTGGTACCATTTTTCCATGGTGCCCACACACCAACAATCGTCGCGGTATCTTCGCCACATGTCCATATATTGTTTAAACTCATTTGCTTCATTGTATATCATTCTGGCTTCTAGATAACCCATAAAGAGGTCTGCATAAATGGGCCCAAAATGTGTGCCC